>NW_011477147.1:0-725 GCF_000754665.1 Bison bison bison | reverse complement strand
CTCATGGCAAACAACCCCAATCTCTGCCTCCTAGTTTCTTCTGATTGAATAACCTCAATATCTTTAAGATCATATATATATATTTTTACTCCAAGATGAGGTGAATAATTTAAATAGAATCAGAAGATGAGATATAAATGATCAAATTCCATCAATTTCTTCTTCAAGATTTCATGATTATGCTCAGTGGAGTGAATGCAATTATTTGTTCTTCTAAATAAGATTTGCTGATGTACTTTGCCTTTCCTAACAAATATTCTCCTACAAACACGAAGTTTATTCCAGTAGCAAATATACCTATTGTTGTGTGGTCTCTATTCTTGTCCTTATAGGGTGCTCAGTTAAGAAGGTAAGTTAAATACTCTAAAATAATTCCTTTGATACAACTAAATTTCTTGATCCTTGGAGTCTTTATTGACTGTGTTTTTTTCTTCACTTTTTCACATCACCACATCCTGCCTATTCCTCTTTATCCTCAGATTTGCTTTTTTTGGGAGTATCCAGAACACCACCCTCCATCTCATCACCTCATACATGGACTACAACAACAGCCCCTCAACTGGTCTTCCTGACACTTTTCCCCTCCATCTAGTTCTTCTTACCAGATACATGTTCCAGAGATTCTCCCAGCCTTATTTTTTTATTATGCACTCACACAGACTTCTGTTCTTGCTGGCCAAATTTGCTCATCAGCTAAATAAGACTGACTTATTTTCCCCTCAGTC
>NW_011477146.1:10727-12276 GCF_000754665.1 Bison bison bison | reverse complement strand
TCTGATTTTTGTGGCTAGGACTTCCAAAACTATGTTGAATAAAAATGTGAGAGTGGGTATAGTTTTCTTGTTTCTGATCTTAGAGAAAATTATTTCAGCTGTTCACTTTTGAGTATAATACTACCTGTTGGTTTGTCATATCTTGCCTTTATTATGTTGAACTATGTCCCCTCTGTGCTCACTTTCTGGAGATTTTTTAATTATAAGTGGACATTGAATTTTGTCAAAAGATTTTCCAGCATCTATTAAGATTATCATGTGGTTGTTATTCTTCAATTTATTAATGTGGTGTATCACATGGATTGATTTGTGGATACTGAAAAAATCCTTGCATCCCTGAGATAAATCCCACTTAATCATGGTTTATGATCTTTTTATTGACAATCACTTTTGTTGTTGCTGTTCAGTCACTCAGCTCTGTCTGACATTTTGAGACCCAATTGACTGCAGGATGCCAGGCTTCTCTGTCCCTCACTATCTCTCAGTTTGCTCAAATTCATGTCTATTGAGTCGATAATGCCATCCAACCATCTCATTCTCTGTCATCCCCCTCTCCTCCTGTCCTCAGTCATTCCCAGCATCAGGGCCTTTTAAACTGAGTTAGATCTGCACATCAGGTGGCTGAAGTATTGGAGCTTCAGCTTCAAAATTAGTCCTTGCAATAAGTATTCAGAGTTGATTTCATTTATGATTGACTGGCTTGATCTCTTTGCTGTCCAAGGGACTCTCAAGAGTTTTCTCCAACACAACAGTTCAAAAGCATCAATTCTTCCATAGCCTTCTTTATGGTTCAACTCTCACATCTATACATGACTACTGGAAAAGCCATAGCTTTGACTATACAGACCCTTGTTGAGAAAGTGATGTCTCTGTTGTCTAGGTTTGTCATAGTTTTTCTTCCAAGGAGCAAGTGTCTTTTAATTTCATGGCTGCATTTACTATCTGCAGTGATTTGGGAGCCCAAGAAAATAGTCTGTCATTGTTTCCAGTATTTCCTCATCTATTTGCCATGAAGTGATGGGACAGGATGCCATGATCTTAGTTTTTTGAATTTTGAGTTTTAAGCCAGCTTTATCACTCTCCAATTTAACATTCATCCATAAGATATTTAGTTCTTCTTCATTTCCTGCCATAAAGGTGATGTCATCTGCATATCTGAGGTTATTGATATTTGTCCAGGCAGTCTTGATTACAGCTTGTGCTTCATCCAGCCAGGCATTTTGCATGATATACTCTGCATATCATTTAAATAGGAAGGGTGATAATATACAGCCTTGATGTACTGCTTTCCCAATTTTGAACCAGTTCATTGTTCCATGTCCAGTCCTGACTGTTGCTTCTTGACATGCATACAAGTTTCTCAAGAGGCAGGTAAGGTGGCCTGGTATTCTCATCTTTTTTAGGAATTTTCCACTGTTTGTTGTGCTCCACACAGTCAAAGGCTTTAGTATAGTCAGTGAAGCAGAAGTAGATATTTTTCTGTCTTTTACATAAGTCATAGCAATATTTTTTTAAATTTATCTCCTAAAACAAAAGAAACAAAACACAA
>NW_011477146.1:5016-6726 GCF_000754665.1 Bison bison bison | reverse complement strand
TATGCGCACAGAAATATGATATAAAAGTCAGTGATAATAAGGAAAAAAAAGGAGAGTACAAATACACAATATTGGAAACACATTTGAAATTAAGCAGCCAACAACTTAAAACTATCTTGTTTGTGTGTGTGTGTGTGTGTGTATATATATATATATGTGTGTGTGTATATATATATATAGTGTGTGTATATATATATACATATATATTGTGTATGTATATATATATATATACATACATATATATATATTGTGTGTATACACATATATATATAAACTGCATGACAACTACAAACCTAAAATCTACAATAGATCTACATGTAAAAAAGAAAAGGTAATCCAAAACAAATTGAAATAGAGTCAACAAATCACAAGAGAATAGAACAACAAAAAAAGGGGGTGGGGGGAGACCTCAAAAACAAATCTTAAACACTTAACAAAAAGGCAATATGAACATAAATATTGATAATTGCCTGAAATGTAAATGAATTAAATACTTCAAACAAAAGACACAAATTCACTGGATATGTAAACAAGACTATGTATGTACACGTGTGTGTGTGTGTGTGTGTGTGTGAAATTTTTTCTTTGTTCGGTTGTGTCCGACTCTTTGCAACCCCATGGACCATAGCCTGCCAGTCTCCTCTGCCCATGGAATTCTCCAGGCAAAACTACTTGAGTGGGTAGCCATTCCCTTCTTCAGGGGATTTTCCTGACCCAGAGATCGAACCCAGGTCTCCTGCAGGCAGGAGATTCTTTACCATTGAGCCACCGGGGAAGCCCATATATACTGTCTACAAGAGACTCACTTCAGGAATAGGGACACACACAGACTGAATGTGAGGGGATGGAAAAAGTTATTCCACTTAAATGGAAATCAAAACAAAGCTGAAGTAACAATATTCACATCAGACAAATAAGCTTCAGAATAAAGACTGTTGCAAGAGAAAAAGGACACTACAATAATAATAAAGGAATCAATGCAAGAAGATACAATAACCATAAATATACATACACCAAGCATAGGTGCACCTCAATATATAAGGAAAAAGTTAGTAGCCATAAGAGGAGAATCAACAGTAACACATTAATAGTGGAAGACATTAACAGACAACTTACATTAATTACCCAGACAGATGATAAATAAGGAAAAACAGGCATTGCATGACACATTAGACTAGATGGATGTAATTAATAATTATAGAGCATTCCATCCAAAAACAGCAGAATATACATTCTTCTCAAGTGCACATAAAACATACTCCAGGATTGGTCACATGCTGAGCCACAAAATGAACCTTGGCAAATTTGAGAAGATTGAAATCACATCAAGCATTTTTTATGACCACAATACTATGAGACTAGAAATTGGTAGAACAGAAAACTATAAAAAGAAAGAAAAAAAAAAGGAACATGTAGAAGCTTAACAGTATGTTACTAAACAATCAGTAAATCACTGAAGAAATCAAAGAGAAAATTTTAAAAATATCTAGAGACAAATGAAAATGAAAACATGATGGTCCAAAACCTTTGGGACACAGCAAAAACAGTTTTAAAACAGATATTTATACCAGTACCCTGTTTCTCAGAAATTGAGAAAATGTCAAATTTAAAACTAAAGTGGAGGCGGTCCTAAGATTGTGGAGGAATAGGATGGGGAGACCACTTTCTCCTACAAATTCATCAAAAGAACATTTAAAAGCTGAGTAAATT
>NW_011477146.1:1903-1988 GCF_000754665.1 Bison bison bison | reverse complement strand
TTCAGTTCAGTCGCTCAGTAGTGTCTGACTCTTTGCGACCCCATGAATCGCAGCACACCAGGCCTCCCTGTCCATCACAACTCAC
>NW_011477146.1:0-1756 GCF_000754665.1 Bison bison bison | reverse complement strand
AGCTTCTCCATCTTTGGCTGCAAAGAATATAATCAATCTGATTTCGGTGTTGACCATCTCATGACGTCCATGTGTCGAGTCTTCTCTTGTGTTTTTGGAAGAGGGTGTTTGCTATGACCCTATAAGTAGAGAAGAAGCACATAAAAATTATAGAACACCATTAGTCTTTATGGAAATTAAAAGTCAAACTAAAAAGAGATAAAATTACATATTTAATGTCATTGTTAAATTTAACAATTCTGCTAATACCTAGTGTTGGCAAAAATGCAGAGCAACAAGAATTCTCATATATTGCTGATAATAATGTAACATGGTACAGCCATTTTGTAAAACTCTCAGTCATTTATAAAGTAAAAAGTCACTTGTTGTATGACTTGGCAATTCTATTCCTTTTTATTTAGCTAGGAAAAATAGAAGCATATTACACAAAATCTCTTGCACCACCATGTTCAGAGCTACCTTTTCGTAGTCAAAATTATTTGGAAGCATCTTAATATCTATCAGTGGATAATGGAAAACAAATTGTGGTATAACCATACAATGGGAAACCATTTAGCAATAAAAAATAAATACATGACATAGTCAACAATGTGTAAGCATCTCACAGTACACCTTGTAGAAGGAAAATATCCAAAAGTAAATGAGTACACACTATGTGATACCATTTATATGAACCTCTAGAAAAAGAAAAATATTCTATAATGACAGAAAGCCAATCAGTGTTTCAACTAGCAGAGTGGAATTCAGGTTATTACACTGCAATGGGGCATTATGGGACTTCATTGAGTAATAGAAGCATCCTAATGTCTCTTTATGGGTTTGATTACACAGGCATTCACATTTGCCAAAACGTTTCAATCTCTGCTCTTATTGCATATAAATGACTATTCGATAAATCTGATTTTGAAGGTAAAAATAATGTTATACTATAAAAGATATAGCTATGTTATGTACTGTTTGGAATTTAGATCCTGATCTAAACAAATTCTAAAAAGACACTTTTTTAGGCTGTTGGGGAAAATCAAATGTCCCTGATTAGTTGATGATATTAAGAAACAATTATTAATTGTGTTTTAAAATGATCATTTCATTGAGATATTGTTTAAAAAACAAACTCCTTATCTATTGTAAATATATTTTTTTGTTTTTTGTACTGTTTTATAGTATCTGAGATTTGCTTCAAAATAATCCTAAGCAGAAGGTAGTAAGTGAATATATAAATGAAAGTAGATTGGTCATATGTAGATAATTAATGAAGCAAGGCAATAGGTACTGTGAAGTGAGGCTCATAACTGCATAATCTTTACTTTTGCAAGCATTCAACATTTTCATTATAAACGTTTTAAAATGATCAAATAGCATTATACTTGTTTGTTTAGCCATTAAATCATTTCCGACTCTTTTGCTACCCCATGGGCTCTAGCTCACAAGGCTTCTCTGTCCATGGAATTTCTCCAGCAAGAATACTGGAAAGTGAAAGTGAAAGTTGCTTAGTCTTGTCCAAATTTTTGTGACTTCATGGACTGTACAGTTCATGGAATTCTCCAGGTCAGGATACTGGAATGTGTAGCCTATCCCTTCTCCAGTGGATCTTCCCAACCTAGGAATCAAATCAGTGTCTCCTGCATTGCAGGAGGATTCTTTACCAACTGAACTATCAGAGAAGCCTAAGAATACTGGAATGGGTAGCCATTTTCTTCTCCAGCGGATCTTCCCAACCCAGGGATCAAACTTGCGCCTCCTGCATTGGCAGACA
>NW_011477145.1:8474-11441 GCF_000754665.1 Bison bison bison | reverse complement strand
TGGGAGAACCTGGTGGGCTGCCGTCTATGGGGTCGCACAGAGTCCGACACGACTGAGGCGACTTAGCAGCAGCAGCAGCAGCAGATCAACATTCAGAATTTGACCACCCTCCCCACCTCCATCTCCACCAGTTCTGATTCAAATCTCCCCTGAATTATTTTAATTACATTAACTTAACTATTTTAATAGATACACATCTGTTACTGACCTTTCCCTCTTTCTCACTCTTTCCTTACATTATGTTCTTTTCAGTCCTTGAGCCAGGAACCGTGCAAAGGATCAGGGCACACACCTCAACTCTCCTCCAGCAAGGGAGCTTTACCTCTCAGGACAGTCCCACACATGCTCTTTTCTTCCATCAATTTCCCCAAAGCCGGCTGAATCTGCACTTGATCACCATTGTCTCTAATTAAAGGTAGGGAGAAGACAGGAACTGATATTAAATACATCTGGCGATTCTAGACTAGTTAAGTTTTTACTTGTGTGGGTGCCCATGCACACATGCACTCAGTCGTGTCCACCTCTTTGCGATCCCCTGGAGTGTAGCCGACAAGGGTCCTGTGTCCATGGATTTCTCCAGGCAAGAATACTGGAGTGGGCTTCTATTTCCTTCTCTAGGGGATCTTCCTAGCCCAGGGACTGAACCCGAGTCTCTTGCCTCTTCTACAATGAAAGGCAGATTCTTTATCTCTGCATCCCCTGGGAAGCCCGTCTTTAAGTACATGAAATTATTACATTCATTTAACAGACAATGAAACCAATGAGCATCTGGAGTATTTGTATAACTCTGAACAAGTGTTAATCTAGCTAACTAGTAGCAGCACTGGGATTCAAACCCAGATAACTCTGAGGCTAATTCCCACACCCCATCTACCACATGCTGCCTTGAAGACATTCTTTAGCACTTCTCATTGGCCTCACTGGTATTCCGGAATGACCATTCTGGCAGGTAGTAAGAGGACGTGTTTAGGAAGCAGAACAAAGCAGAATTTGAAGACTATATCTTCATATTAAAATAGAAATAAACATTTCTAACATGGAGAGTTCTTTAATTAAATCAAACAACCCAGATAAAGAAGTTAGCACCATTACTAGGAAAGACTAAGAACACACACACACAGATACACACCTTGCTACTTCTCTTACCCTCTTTCTCATTCAGTTCAGTTCAGTCACTCAGTCGTGTCTGACTGTTTGCAACCCAATGGACTGTAGCACTCCAGGCTTCCCTGTCCATCACTAACTCCCAGAGCTTGCTCAAACTCATGTCCGTTGAGTCAGTGATGCCATCCAACCGTCTCATCCTCTGTGGTCCCCTTCTTCTCATGTTTTCAGTGTTTCCCAGCATCAGGGTATTTTCAAATGAGTCATTTCTTTGCATCAGGTGGCCAAAGTATGAGAATTTCAGCTTCAGCATCAGTCCTTCCAATGAATATTCAGGACTGATTTATTTTAGGATGGCCTGGTTGGATCTCCTTGCAGTCCAAGGAATTCTCAAGAGTCTTCTCCAACACCACAGTTCAAAAGCATTAGTCTTTTGGCACTCAGTTTTCTTTATGGTCCTGCTCTCACATCCATACATGACTACTGGAAAAAGCATAGCTTTGACTAGATGGACCTGTGTTGACAAAGTAATGCCTGCTTTTTAAAATGCTGTCTAGGTTTGTCATAACTTTTCTTTGAAGGAGCAAGCATCTTTTAATTTCATGGCTTCAATCACCATCTGCAGTGATTTTGGAGCCCAAGAAAATAAAGTCTGTCACTGTTTCCATTGTTTCCCCAGCTATTTGCCATGAAGTGATGGGATTGGATGCCATGATCTTCATTTTCTGAATGGTGAGTTTTAAGCCAGCTTTTCCACTCTTCTCTTTCACTTTCATCAAGAGACTCTTTAGTTCTTTGCTTTCTGCCATAAGGGTGGTGTTATCTGTTTATCTGAGCTTGTTGATATTTCTCCCGGCAATCTTGATTCCAGCTTGCATTTCATCCATCCCAACACGTCACATGATGTACTCTGCATAGAAGTTAAATAAGTAGAGTGACTATATACAGCCTTGATGTACTCCTTTCCCAGTTTGGAACCAGTCTGTTCTTCCCAGTCTGGCTCTAATTGTTGCTTCTTGACCTGCATATAGATTTCTCTGGAGCCCAGTCAGGTGGTCTGGTGTTCCCATGTCTTTCAGAATTTTCCACAGCTTATTGTGATCCACAAAGTCAAAAGCTTTGACATAGACAATAAAGCAGAACTAGATGTTTTTCTGGAACTCTCTTGCTTTGTCAAAGATCAAATGGATGTTGGCAATTTGACCTCTGCTTCCTCTGCCTTTGTTACAGTCCAGCTCTCACAACTGTACATGACCACTAGGAAGACCATAATTCTTTATTGTATAAAGTTAATGAAAGAGTCAAATATTTAAATCTGTTGTTGTGCAAATCAAGATATTAAAAAATAAGATCAATAAATCTTTGGTCATTTCATTGGCCAATTGTGTCTTCTTTTGTCTGTCATATTAAGAGCTTCTAATATGTCTCAGGTGATTGATCATTTGCAATAGAAGTGAAAATTTTAGTTATATAATTCCACAGATTGCTTTGGAAGGCAATAAAACAGAAAATTGATACTGTTTGATCTTTTTCACAGTTGTTCCTTTATGGAAAATAAACTTTAAAATGCCATTATGGAATATAGTGAAGTGATCTAAATATTTACAATTATAAGAAAAGGTTCAAGAATGGTGTACTTGGCAAGTATTTCTAAATTGTACACAATTTGTTAAAAACAATAAAATACCATTTATCATTTTAAAAAAGAAAATACTCAAAAAGTTATTGGTAATTTTTCTTAATCTCTCTTTTTCAATATTGTTTGAAAAACAGGGTTTTATAATTTAATATGATAAACTGAATATCATTTAAGGAATGGCTTTGACTTACAAACCACAAAAGTATGTTTCACTCTATTTTTTT
>NW_011477145.1:4491-6116 GCF_000754665.1 Bison bison bison | reverse complement strand
TTAATTTTTGCTTTTTGGTATTAGTTATCAATTTTGTACCTATATTTTCTTTATAATTTTTGCGACCTTGATTGTTTTTCTTTGTTCGTTTTTTCTCTCTTTCTTTTCGTTTTTCTTTTCTTTAACATCGTATTTTTGAAATTCCAAACTCTACTCTAGCTTTTTAATTGTTGCTTTTATGCATTTGTTACCAATTTTGTACCTTTAAGAACCCAATCTTCAGGACCCATTTTTCACTAGGGAGCAAGATTACTGGCTTGACTGCTTTCTCTCCCTTTGGACTCTCCTTTTTCTCCACCAGGTCGCCTGTGTCTCCTCCCTAACCCCTCTCTACTCTACCCAACTCTGTGAATTTCTGTGTGATCCAGATGGTGGAGAACACTTAGGGAACTGATTACTGGCTGGATCTGTCTCCTTCCTTTTCATTCTCCCCTTTTATCCTTCTGGCCACCTCTGTCTCCTTCCTCCTTCTTCTCTTCTCTGTATAACCCTGTGGACATCTCTAAGTGGTCCAGTTGTGGAGTTCACATAAGGAAGTGACTACTGGCTAGCCCACTCTCTCCACTATTGATTCCACCTCATCTCATTTGGGTCACCTCTAACTCCCTCCTCCCTCTTCTCTTCTCCATGTAACGCTGTGAACGTCTCTGAGTGACCCTCACAGTAGAGAAACTTTTCATCTTTCACGTAGATGTTTTATCAATGGTGCTGTATAGAAGGAGAAGTTTTGAAACTTCTGTAAAAATAAGACCGATAACCGGAAGCAGGGGGCTTAAGTCCAAACCCTGACTCCAGGGAACTCCTGACCTAAAGGAACATTAATTGACAGGAGCTCAACAAACGCCTCCATACCGACACTGAAACCAAGCACCACACAAGGGCCAACAAGTTCCAGGGCAAGACATACCAAGCAAATTCTCCAGCAACAAAGGAACACAGCCCTGAGCTTCAAAATACAAGCAGCCCAAAGTCACCCCAAAACCATAGACATCTCATAACTCATTACTGGACATTTCATTGCACTACAGAGAGAAGAAATACAGCTCCACCCACCAGAACACCGACACAAGCTTCCCTAACCAGGAAACCTTGACAAGCCACCTGTAGAGACCCACACACAGCGAGGAAAAGCCACAATAAAGAGAACTCCACAAACTGCCAGAATACAGAAAGGACACCCCAAAGTCAGCAATTTAAACAAGATGAAGCAACAGAGGAATACCCAGCAGATAAAGGAACAGGATAAATGCCCACCAAACCAAACAAAAGAGGAAGATATAGGGAATTTACCTGATAAAGAATTCCAAATAATGATAGTGAAATTGATCCAAAATCTTGAAATTAAAATGGAATCACAGATAAATAGCCTAGAGACAAGGATTGAGAAGATGCAAGAAAAGTTTAACAAGGAACTAGAAGAAATAAAAAAGAGTCAATATATAATGAATAATGCAATAAATGAAATTAAAAACACTCTGGAGGCAACAAATAGTAGAATAACAGAGGCAGAAGATAGGACTAGTGATTTAGAGGATAGAATGTTAGAAATAAATGAATCAGAGAGGATAAAAGAAAAACGAATTAAAAGAAATGAGGACAATCTCAGAGACCTCCAGGACAATATC
>NW_011477145.1:0-1092 GCF_000754665.1 Bison bison bison | reverse complement strand
CTTTGACAAAGGAGGCAAGAATATACAATGGATTAAAGACAATCTCTTTAACAAGTGGTGCTGGGAAATCTGGTCAACCACTTGTAACAGAATGAAACTAGAACACTTTCTAACACCATACACAAAAATAAACTCAAAATGGATTAAAGATCTCAATGTAAGACCAGAAACTATAAAACTCCTAGAGGAGAACATAGGCAAAACACGCTCTGACATACATCACAGCAGGATCCTCTATGACCCACCTCCCAGAATACTGGAAATAAAAGCAAAAATAAACAAATGGGACCTAATTAACGTTAAAAGCTTCTGCACATCAAAAGAAACTATTAGCAAGGTGAAAAGACAGCATTCAGAATGGGAGAAAATAATAGCGAATGAAGCAACTGACAAACAACTAATCTTAAAAATATACAAGCAACTCCTACAGCTCAACTCCAGAAAAATAAATGACCCAATCAAAAAATGGGCCAAAGAACTAAATAGACATTTCTCCAAAGAAGACATATAGATGGCTAACAAACACATGAAAAGATGCTCAACATCACTCATTATCAGAGAAATGCAAATCAAAACAACTATGAGTACCATTTCACACCAGTCAGAATGGCTGCGATCCAAAAGTCTACAAATAATAAATGCTGGAGAGGGTGTGGAGAAAAGGGAACCCTCTTACACTGTTGGTTGGAATGCAAACTAGTACAGCCACTATGGAGAACAGTGTGGAGATTCCTTAAAAATCTGGAAATAGAACTGCGTTATGATCCAGCAATCCCACTGCTGGGCATACACACCAAGGAAACCAGAAGGGAAAGAGACACGTGTACCCCAATGTTCATCGCAGCACTGTTTATAATAGCCAGGACATGAAGGCAACCTAGATGTCCATCAGCAGATGAATAGATAAGAAAGCTGTGGTACATATACACAATGGAGTATTACTCAGCCATTAAAAAGAATTCATTTGAATCAGTTCTAATGAGGTGGATGAAACTGGAGCCTATTATACAGAGTGAAGTAAGCCAGAAGGAAAAACACCAATACAGTATACTAACGCATATATATGGAATTTAGAAAGATGGTAACAATAAC
>NW_011477144.1:10194-11924 GCF_000754665.1 Bison bison bison | reverse complement strand
ACAAGGTTCTCATTTGCTCGGTATGTTCACCCAAGACCACAGAACGTTGGTGAGATGGTCAGGACTCAAGCATAGGGATATGATGAAAGAGGGGATGGAAGAGCCAAATCACCCATGTTTAATCACAAAGAGATAGGAGATTTTATTCATAGCTTAGATTACTTCTTTGAATATACTGATGATAGCCATGTTGTAGGAATTTGATAGAAATGTTTGATAGATGTGATTCTTACCTAATTTCTTCTCTACCTTTCTTCTGCCTTTTCCTAGATTGTGATATAATAAAATGCTCAAATCTGAAGTGTAAAGCTCTGTGAATGCTTACACACTATGTGCTGTGCTGTGCTTAGTCACTCAGTCCAGTTCGACTCTTTATGACCTCATGGACTGTAGCCTGCCAGACTCCTCTCTCTATGGGGACTCTCCAGGCAGAATACTGGAGTGGGTTGCCATGCCCTCCTCAAGGGGATCTTCTCAATCCAGGGATCAAACACAGGTTTCCACATTGCAGGCAGATTCTTTACCATCTGAGCCACCAGGGAAGCCCATGAATACTGGAGTGGGTAGCCTATCCCTTCTCCAGGAGATCTTCCCTACCCAGGAATTGAACCGGGGTCTCCTGCATGGCAGGAGGATTCTTTACCAGCTGAGCTACCAAGGATGCCCTTACATATGTATACATTCATGTATTAAAAAGCAAAGACATCACTGTGCCAACAAAGGTCTGTATAGTCAAGGCTAAGGTCTTTCCAGGAGCCACGTACGGATGTAAGAGTTGGACCATAAAGAAGGCTGAGTGCTGAAGAGCTGATGCTTTTAACCTGTAGTGCTGGAGAAGACTCCTGAGAGTCCCTTGGACAGTAAGGAAATCAAACTGGTCAATCCTAAAGGATATCAACCCTGAATATGCATTGGAAGGACTGATGCTGAAGCTCCAAATCTTTGGCCACCTGATGCAAAGAGTCGATTCATTGGAAAAGACCCTGATGCTGGCAAACACTGGAGGAAGAAGGAGAAGGGGGTGACAAAGGATGAGATGGTTGGATGGCATCACCGATTCAATGGACATGAACTTCAGCAGACTCTGGGAGATGGTGAGGGACAGGGAGGCCTGGCGTGCTGCAGTCTATGGGGTTGCATAGAGTAGGACAAGACTTGGCAACTAAACAATATTCATGTCACTGCCTCCCAGATCAAGATATAAAACATTTCCATTACCCTAGCAGGTTTCTTTACCTTCACACAGTTAAAACCCACATGCCACCTCCCAAGGCAAGCAATATTCTGATTTCTGTTAATGCAAATTGGCTGTTTCTTTTAGAATTAAGTTGTACAATATGTACTCTTTGTAGCTTTTCCCCCACATATTTCTTAAGTTCATGCATATAGTTTTATGTGTCAGTTTTTTGCTGTTGTTGCTGTTGCTATGTAGTATTCCATCATAGAAATAAACCGCAGACCTTGTTAATGGATATTTGTGGAGTTTAAAAATATTTTGGGACCCTTACAATAATGCTGCAAAGAAAATGCACAAAAGTCTTGTCTGGATGTATACATCTGGTTTCTTTGGGTGTAAAACTAGAAGTCAAATTCTAATATTAACAAAAAGAAAATGTCAGTCATTAAACTGAAGTTTTAAAATCAGGGTAAAGACTTAAAGGACACAATGCTTATTACTCATTTATCTTGCATAAAGGAAAAATAGATGAACTTTTAAATTAATGTATCAA
>NW_011477144.1:3927-7049 GCF_000754665.1 Bison bison bison | reverse complement strand
CAAATGGTCTTGCTCACCATGGGTCCTTGATCTGAGAGGAAATGATGGTAGAAAATTGCTCCCTCCAGATCCCTTGAGGTCCTTTCCACTCCTTCTGGGCCACCTCCCCTGCTGTGGGTACAATTTGGCCTCCAGGGACTGCCCATGGCACAGCCCTTGGCCTAGGGGAGCAGCTTTAGCTGCATCCTGACACACCTGGTAGTTGATGCTTAGCTCATGATCAATAAGAGAGGAGCATGTAAACCAGCTCAGTTCCTGGCACCAGAGGAGGTGGCAACCTCTGAGATAGTAGCTGCTCTTAGAGGTACCCTGTGGCATATCAGGAGGATGAGACTTTGCTCAACATCATATCCCTGCTTGCCTTCTACCCTGGCTGCCTGCTTGCCCAGCCCCAGAAACTCATTACCTGCAAGCATTTTCTTCATCACTTACATGTAGACCCTCATTTCAGAGTTTCTGGAGACCAAACTGAATATAAACCTATTTTTCACATAAAAATGCTTCTAAAGTCAAAGAGTATCTTACAACTGCAATGAACATTTAACTCAGATTTTGCTACTGAAAACTCTATTATTAAATTGATGTTGCATCTTATCTCTGATGACATCTGAGATTATAAGCTGTGTGAAGGCAAGGTGGGTCTACTTTATTTTCCACTGTGCATCCAATGCCCCCAACATGCCTCAAACATATTTAATTCATTCAATTTTTGTGGAATTAATGGATTAAAATATAGTTTTATAATTTGTCTTCTATTATAATTCAAGTTACAAATTTTCTCAATGGTAGGGCAAGAATCGTGTCTGTATTTAGGCTTTTCGTAATACTTAATGCAACATCCTGTCCAAATTCACCAGCAACAAATGTTATCTATAACTGGAACATAGATGCAAAACATTTTTACAGAGCGAAAACTATTAACTAGGAGAAGCTGACCAGAGAGGACAAAAGTACGGGCAAAGAAGAGTTGAGGACAATAGGAAAAAGGGAAGACAAGAGAGGGGTGCAGTCAAAAGAAATGGCAAGTCGTGGATGTAGGTCAACTTCCAAGTGCCAACAAAGAAGAGACTACAAAATCCGTAATGCTGGGAAGAAGATGTGAGCAAGAGGCATTTTTTCAAGAAAAGAAAATTAAGATCTGGACTTGATCTCCCAGAGTGTGCAAAATTCTCCATCCAATAATTATGGACCAGAAGTATGAAGATGCCCTAACAGAGCACCATAACACAATGGCTTGTAGTGCTCACCATGATGTCAGGGACTCCCAGACACAATCCAACATGAGAAGACACCAAGACCCAGGGTGGAAACACCGGGCATCCGTATTCTTTGGACCAACCAATGCAGGAGACCCAGGTTTGATCCCTGGTCCAGGAAGATCCCCTGGAGAAGGAAATGGCAACCCACTCCAGTATTCTTGTCTGGGAAATCCCATGAACAGAGGAGCCTGCTGTGCTACAGCCCATGGGGTCACAAAGGGTTGGACATGGCTGAGCAACTAAACACACATGAGTACCCAAGTGCCCTTCCATCTGTCCTTCACCAAAGCCAATCATCAGGACTGAGTCATCCTCCTCGAGTGTTCTTTAAAGACAGCCACACAGACAGGGGGGTGCTATTTGTAGTTTGGTGCAGACATGATCAAAGGTAAGGTGACTTTTGAAGCTGTCCTACATGAAGAGGTGTCTAGATAAGACAATAGAGTAGAGGAACAAAAATATACTATTTCAGTGGGAGCAAAAGCACCGTTATCTGTGTTTGTGTTAAAGCACACATGTGTCCATGTGTGCGGTGATGTGTCTAATCACAGTTGGCAAGTACAGCTGTGGAATTTGCTGAGTGAAGAGAGTTGGTGTCATTGGGAGGGAATGAAGTCAACGTGAAGGATGTGGTGCTTCCTTTGAGACACAAAACTCAGCTCATTCCGATGCATCGCCCCCCTTTTACTTGGGATGCCCCAACTCTCCAGGAAGGGGCAGAGGGCAGTAAAAAGGTGAAGGGGACAGGAAACACAGGGCAGGAGAGACCCAGCAATTGGAGGCCCAAATTCAAAATCTATTAAGGACGGGAATGGAAGAGGTATAGGCGAGGCCCTGCCCACTTTCTTGCCCACTCAAGGAGGAAGGAAGTGAGAAG
Organism: Bison bison bison; assembly: GCF_000754665.1. NCBI lineage: Eukaryota > Metazoa > Chordata > Mammalia > Artiodactyla > Bovidae > Bison > Bison bison. Next base: position 4,913 of record NW_011477144.1, on the reverse strand, counting down.
AAGAGCAGTGGAGCATCAGCCTGTCCTACCCAGAGCCCCCACCCCCACCCCCACCCCACTGGCCCCTGCTCCTTCACCACCTGGCTCATCCCTCAGGGCCGCCGCTTTTACCCAGGCTCTGTCTGCAGCCTGGGTGGTTGACTCAGCCTAATTTGCTTTGCACACAGGGCTCTATCCCCTTGTCTGAAATGAGCCATCCATTATCATGGCAAATGTGGCTAGAGCAAGTAATGAAGAAGTGTTAAAAGACATGAGCAGAAAAGAGGAGTCACTTAAGAAGAAACGTATTACAGTTGGAACCCTGTAAAAATGAGTGGTTCTCGACCAGGGGCAGTTCTGCACCCACCACGACAGCGCTGGACAACATCTAGAGGCACTTTTGGTTGTCATAACTTGGGGGGTGGCACGGATGCTGTTCGTTTCTGGTGGGTAGTAGCCAGGGATGCTGCTAAACATTTTATCATGTACAGGAGACCTTCCAACAGCCGAGAATTATGGGACCTCAAATGTCCTTCATGCTGAGGCTGAGAAAGCCTGACCTAAAAAGAGCCCATCCCAAAGGTCAGCTTGGTGGTGGAGAAGCAGCCAGAATACATGGCCAAGGACACAGGTGGAGAGAGCCAGGTGGGTACTTCATGGTCACAATTCAGAGCCCGCCTCTCCAGAGCTGTGTGTTACTCCACATTTCTCAGTCTCTGTGTGTGTGGTAGCCGCCCTGTCAGTGTGGCTATCAGGATAAAGTAGCCTCTGCCATTTATGCCTCCTCCAGTGCCAGCTCCTGGGTCCTAACATCTGCCCAGGAATCTGCAAGGGTTAAAGCACAGGTCGGCCATGAAGCACTTCTCAGGCCTTCCACAGGCCTTCAACAAAGAGCACTTCCCTCCCCTTTTCTGGCTCTGGATCATTTCCGGAATGAAAATCACAGAGGCAGAGGGAGGAGGGGGACGGTCTGATCCTCTTTCCACAACCCAACATTTCCAGCATCC
>NW_011477144.1:0-1085 GCF_000754665.1 Bison bison bison | reverse complement strand
GAATGCTGGAGAGGGTTGCCATTTCCTTCTAGAACATTATATACATATGCTAACATTTGTGTTTTTTTTTTTTTAATATGTATACATATATAATTGTCTATGCTTCAACATGGCCATGGGCCACTGAATCTCAGTGTTTCCATGAGACAGAAAAAAACTCTGTGTGACTCTTGATTTAGGGCTTTTGGCCATTCTGCCAAGGCCTTCAGGTAGCTGTTAGGAGCACCACAGTTATCCCCATCCATAATCCCCAGCCCCTGTTTCCAGCCGGGCACTCCAGTTTCTCAGTGCAGCTGGAACCCTGCTCTGAATAGCTAAGAGAAGCTGTGATCATCAGACTTGACCATCTCTGTTTCCCTGGGTGGCACACTGCCTCTGGCCTTCCCTGGCCACTCTGTCTCTTGCCAGTAAATACTGCCTGGGATTGTGCAGCCTGCCCAGAATGAGCCCTGACTTTGCCATGCCTCTATGAACATCAAGGAATGGACTATGGTCTCCTTCTTCTGAATCAAGTCCTTCTAGGGCCTGGTTAGAGCTCCAAGATCTATTCCATGGAACACAAGAATCTCATTACTTATACAGATAAATAAACCTTACAAATTTTGCATACTCTTGCATATGCATAATCACACTGGCATAATAATGACTCTGAAGATTGCAGTGTAGAAAAACAGTTGCCTGTTTCCACCCAGCAGCTACCCAAGATTATCTGACTAATGACTCTTCCCTCTCTTTGTTGAACACCTGTGAACATGATGCAGGGTTAGTATTTCCCAAGCATGAGCAACAAAGGATGAGATGGTTGGATGGCATCTCAATGGACATGAGTTTGAGTAAACTCTGGGAGATAGTGAAGGACAGGGAAGCCTGGCATGCTGAAGTCCACAGGATCGCAAAGAGCAGACACAACTCAGCGACTGAACAACAACAACACATACCACAATTGGGAAAATCTATTCTAACCTGAGTCCAGCTTTTCTTCTTTTCTCCAGCTTGTCCTTTATAAAAGAGATTCCAGTGAACTTCCCTAACAAAGCCACAGGGTTTATGGTCAACCATAAAAAAAAAAAAAAAAAAAAAGGGAA
>NW_011477143.1:9724-11129 GCF_000754665.1 Bison bison bison | reverse complement strand
GCAGCCATGAAATTGAAAGACGCTTACTCCTTGGAAGGAAAGTTGTGACCAACCTAGACAGTGTATTAAAAAGCAGAGACATTACTTTACCAACAAAGGTCTGTCCAGTCAAGGCTATGGTTTTACCAGTAGTCTTGTGTGGATGTGAGTGTTAGACTATAAAGAAATCTGAGTGCAGAAAAATTGATGCTTTTGAACTGTGGTGTTGGAGAAGACTCTTGAGAGTCCCTTGAACTGAAAGGAGATCCAACCAGTCAATCCTAAAGGAGATCAGTCCCGGGTGTTCATTAGAAGGACTGATGTTGGAAGCTGAAACTCCAATATTTTGATCACCTGATATGAAGAGCTGACTCATTTGAAAAGATTCTGATGCTGGGAAAGATTGAGGGAAGGAGGAGAAGTGGACTACAGAGGATGAGATGGTTAGATGGCATCACCAACTTGATGGACATGAGTTTGGGTAAACTCCAGGAGTTGGTGATGGACAGGGAGGCCTGACATGCTGCGTTCAGGGTTGTAAAGAGTCGGACACGACTGAGTGACTGAACTGAACTGAACTGTGATTACTGCCTGCAAATCATTCATGCCACTCTTTCTATTTGTTAAATCAGCCTGCAAAATCAGTCATAAGTCTTAAAATTGTCTAAAAATATTCAGGTATTCCTCCCTGTGTTTCCCAGCACTCTGTGTCTTGTGCAGATCATCATGAATTTGTATCCACCTGAGACAAACTTCAGAGACCCTGGCCCAGACTGGGTGAGTCTGCATGCCCCCACTACCTCACCTCACTTTTGTAGCAGGCAGATGCTAAATGTTGATTGTATTCTTATTGCCTGATACTGTCCACCAGGGTATCATACTTTTCCTGATTAAGATGGATGCTTAAGTAGCATTGACCAATTATTTTGTTTTCTATTCTACCTGCTATCTTTTTAGACCAAGATGATTTCCCAAGATAAAATCATCTCATGGGATAATATGATGATTAACAGTGTTCATGGAACTCTTAGCACAGTGCCTTACATACAACAAACACATTGTAAATGGCATCTGCTGTCATTATAATTGTTAACCTTTGGAATCGACATTTTAAGTACTTAGTCTGAACTTTTCCAGTCTTGTGGCCACTGCTGAGTTTTCCAAATTTGCTGGCAAATTGAGTGTAGCACTTTAACAGCATCATATTTTAGGATTTGAAATAGCTCAACTGGAATTCCATCACCCCAACTCAGAAGTGCCCACAGGACTGGAAAATGTCAGTTTTCATTTCAACACCAAAAAAGGCAGTACCAAAGAACGTTCAAACTACTACACAATTGCCCTCATCTCACATGCTAGCAAAGTAATGCTCAAAATTCTCCAAGCCAGGCTTCAACAGTACGTGAACCATAAACTTCCAGATGTT
>NW_011477143.1:4675-6211 GCF_000754665.1 Bison bison bison | reverse complement strand
TCATTCTTAATGCATACATTTCATCAATATTAATAAATAATGAAGAAAATACATTGTTACATATTTTTTTAAGTTATAAAAACAATAGCTAAAAAGTAAGGAGAGAATATGTTTGTAGCAGAGACCTCAAACATGAATAATTATTGCAAATTAATACCAACTTTACTTTCTAGAAACCAAGCCAAGAACAGAAGCATATTGAATCCTATGGTTCTCTGTACTTAGTAAATGGAAAAAAGTCTCAGTTAATCCAGTCAAAGGAGTTTGTGTGTGTGTGTGTGTGTGTGTGTGTGCGTGTGGCATTTGTGTGTTTTGTTTTAAATAGTAAACACTTGAGGTACTTTATTTGTGAAAAGGATGGTGATCATCAATTTCATAAAATTTATAAAAGAAATTTTCATTCATCAAGAGAAGCAGGTGACCTCCCATGAGGTCTGGTCTTGTGAGGTGTTTGGATGGAGGGGGAGCAGTAGAGTCCAGGTGTGTGTGACATTCTGCTGATGACTTGGTAAGATGGAAGGACCTGGGGAGGCAGAAGAGGAAGCGATGAGCTCCATCCAATCTTCTGTGTAGTCAAGGTTTCAGAAGTTTTATATTTTGAGGCCACCCATGAAAGGGAATAATTCAACAGCTTTGTTGCAAAGCAGGTCTATGGTATGTTCAAAGAGGGTTTATTCCAGAAAAAAATGTTTGACAGAAATTTTTGCCTGGGGCAAGGGCCATCCCCCATTCATATGAAAGTGGAGAGAAGAGTTTCTCCTGAGGCTTTTGTCAAGAAGCAGTACAGAATTTTCTCAATATTTGATCTGGAGAGTCTGAGGACTTTGGCACCATCACTGTGGAATATTTGGATTTTTTGCACCTAGTAGGCTGCAGTAAGTTAGACAATGAATTTAATCCAGGTACTCCTCCTGCACACCCCAGATAAGCACATGTGGTGGCCAGTTGATTAGAACTGTTTATGTTTTCTCTCTAGCTGCTGGTGGTGGTAGTGTTCAGTCCCTAATTCAAGTCCAACTTTTTGAGACCTCATGGTCTGCAGCACACCAAGCTTCTCTGTCCTTCACTACCTCCCAGAGTTTGCTCAAACCCATGTTGGCTGAGTTGGTGATGCCATCCAACTATCTCATCCTCTGTCATCCACTTCTCCTTGCCTTCAGTCTTTCCCATCATCACGATCTTTTCCAATGAGTCGGATCTTCACATCAGGCGGTCAAAGTAGTGGAGCTTAAGCTTGAGCATCAGTTCTTCCAATGACTATTTAGGGTTGATTTCCTTTAGGATTGACTGGTTTGATCTCCTTGCAGTCCAAGGGACTCTCAAGAGTATTCTCCAACACCACAGTTTAAAAATATCAATTCTTCTGTGTTAAGCTTTCTTTATGGTCCAACTCTCACATCCATACATGATGACTAGAAAAACCATCAGTTCAATTCAGTTCAGTTTAGTTACTCAGTCCTGTCCAACTCTCTGCAACCCTATGGACAGCAGAATGCCAGGCCTCCCTGTCCATCACCAACTCCTGGAGTTTACCCA
>NW_011477143.1:0-1535 GCF_000754665.1 Bison bison bison | reverse complement strand
TTGCGTGATGTACTCTGCATAGAAGTTAAATTAGTACGGTGACAATATACAGCCTTGACATACTCTTTTCCCAGTTTGGAAGCAGTCTGTGGTTTCATGTCTGGTTCTAACTGTTGTTCTTGACCTGAGTACATGTTTCTTAGGAGGTAGGTAAGGTGGTGTGGTATTCCCATCTCTTGAAGAATTTTCAGTTTATTGTGATCCACACAAAGGCTTGAGCATAGTCAATGAAGCAGAAATAGGTGTATTTCTGTCATTCTCTTGCTTTTACTATGATCCAATGAATGTTGGCAATTTGATCTCTGGTTCCTCTGCCATTTCTAAATCAAGCTTGTACATCTGAAAGTTCTTGGTTCACATAGTGTTGAAGCCTGGCTTGAAGGGTTTTGAGCATTATCCTGCTAGCATGTGAAATGAGTGCTACTGTGTGGTAGTTAGAACATTCTTTGCCATTGCCCTTCTTTGGGATTGGAATGAAAACTGACCTTTTCCAGTCCTGTGGTCACTGCTGAGTTTTCCAAATTTGCTGGCATCTTGAATGCAGCACTTTAACAGCATCATCTTTTAGGATTTGAAATAGCTCAACTGGAATTCTGTTACCTGCACAAGGTTTGCTTGTAGTGATGCTTTCTAAGGCCCACTTGACTTCATATTCCAGGATGCCTGGCTCTAGGTTTTTGATCACACCACAGTGGTTATCCAAGTCATTAAGATCTTTTTGTATAGTTCTTCTTGTATTCTTACCCCCTCTTCCTAATATCTTCTGCTTCTGTTAGGTTCATTCCATTTCTGTCCTTTATTGTGCCCATCTTTACATGAACGGTCCCTTTGTTGTCTGTAATTTTCTTGAAGAAATCTCTAGTCTTTCTTATCTATTGTTTTCCTCTATTTGTTTGCATTGATCACTGAGGAAGGCTTTCTTATCTCATATTCTTTAGAATATGCATTGAAATGAGTATATCTTTCCTTTTCTCCTTTGCCTTTAGAGTCTCTTCTTTTCTCAGATATTTGTAAGGCCTCCTCAGGCAACCACTTTGCCTTTTCACATCTCTTTTTCTCAGGGATGGTTTTGATCACTGCCTCCTGTACAATGTAATGAAGCTCTGTCCATAGTTCTTCAGGCATTCTGTCTACCAGATATAATCCCTTGAATCTATTTGTTACTTCTACTGTATAATCATAAGGGATTTGACTTAGGTTGATTTAGGTTATACCTGAATGGTCTAGTGGTTTTCCATACTTTCTTCAATTTAAGTGTGATTTTTGCAATAAGGAGTTCATGATCTGAGCCACAGTCAACTCCCGATCTTTTTTTTGCTCGCTGTATACAGCTTATGCATCTTTGTCTGCCAAGAATATTATCAATCTTATTTCAGTATTGACCATCTGGTGATGTCCATGTGTAGAGTCTTCTCTTGTGTTGTTGGAAGAGGTTGTTTTCTATGACCAGTGTGTTCTCTTGGCAAAACTCTGTTAGCCTTTGTTCTGCTTTGTTTCATAATCCAAGGTCAAACTGTTACTCCAGGTATCTCTTG
>NW_011477142.1:1403139-1403689 GCF_000754665.1 Bison bison bison | reverse complement strand
ATAAATCTAGCCTTGGTAAATTCAAAAAAATAGAAATCATTCCAAACATCTTTTCTGACCACAATGCAGTAAGATTAGATTTCAATTACAGGAGAAAAACTATTAAAAATTCCAACATATGGAGGCTGAACAACACGCTGCTGAATAACCAACAAATCACAGAAGAAATCAAAAAAGAAATCAAAATTTGCATAGAAACTAATGAAAATGAAAACACAACAACCCAAAACCTGTGGGACACGGTAAAAGCAGTCCTAAGGGGAAAGTTCATAGCAATACAGGCATACCTCAAGAAACAAGAAAAAAGTCAAATAAATAACCTAACCCTACAGCTAAAGCAACTAGAAAAGGAAGAAATGAAGAACCCCAGGGTTAGTAGAAGGAAAGAAATCTTAAAAATTAGGGCAGAAATAAATGCAAAAGAAACAAAAGAGACCATAGCAAAAATCAACAAAGCCAAAAGCTGGTTCTTTGAAAGGATAAATAAAATTGACAAACCATTAGCCAGACTCATCAAGAAACAAAGGGAGAAAAATCAAATCAATAAAAT
>NW_011477142.1:1400817-1402058 GCF_000754665.1 Bison bison bison | reverse complement strand
ACTCAAAATGGATTAAAGATCTCAACGTAAGACCAGAAACTATAAAAACTCCTAGAGGAGAACATAGGCAAAACACTCTCCGACATACATCACAGCAGGATCCTCTATGACCCACCTCCCAGAATATTGGAAATAAAAGCAAAAATAAACAAATGGGACATAATTAAACTTAAAAGCTTCTGCACAACAAAGGAAACTATTAGCAAGGTGAAAAGGCAGCCTTCAGAATGGGAGAAAATAATAGCAAATGAAGCAACTGACAAACAACTAATCTCAAAAATATACAAGCAACTCCTACAGCTCAACTCCAGAAAAATAAATGACCCAATCAAAAAATGGGCCAAAGAACTAAATAGACATTTCTCCAAAGAAGACATACAGATGGCTAACAAACACATGAAAAGATGCTCCAGATCACTCATTATCAGAGAAATGCAAATCAAAACCACTATGAGGTACCATTTCACACCAGTCAGAATGGCTGTAATCCAAAAGTCTATGAGCAATAAATGCTGGAGAGGGTGTGGAGAAAAGGGAACCCTTTTACACTGTTGGTGGGAATGCAAACTAGTACAGCCACTATGGAGAACAGTGTGGAGATTCCTTAAAAAACTGGAAATAGAACTGCCTTATGATCCAGCAATCCCACTGTTGGGCATACACACTGAGGAAACCAGAAGGGAAAAAGACACATGTACCCCAATGTTCATCGCAGCACTGTTTATAATAGCCAGGACATGGAAGCAACCTAGATGTCCATCAGCAGATGAATGGATAAGAAAGCTGTGGTACATATACACAATGGAGTATTACTCAGCCATTAAAAAGAATACATTTGAATCAGTTCTAATGAGGTGGATGAAACTGGAACCTATTATACAGAGTGAAGTAAGCCAGAAAGAAAAATACCAATACAGTATACTAATGCATATATATGGAATTTAGAAAGATGGTAACAATAACCCTGTGTATGAGACAGAAATAGAGACACTGATGTATAGATCAGTCTTCTGGACTCTGTGGGAGAGGGAGAGGGTGGGGAGATTTGGGAGAATAGCATTGAAACATGTATAATATCATGTATGAAACGAGTCGCCAGTCCAGGGAGGGAGGAGGGAGGCAGGTTCAGGATGGGGAGCACGGGTATACCTGTGGCAGATTCATTTCGATGCTTGGCAAAACTAATACAATATTGTAAAGTTTAAAAATAAAATTAAAATTAAAAAAAAAAAAAAAAAAAC
>NW_011477142.1:1390753-1400376 GCF_000754665.1 Bison bison bison | reverse complement strand
TCAGTTCATGGGAAATAGATGGGGAAAGAGTGGAAACAGTGTTAGACTTTATTTTTGGGGGCTCCAAAATCACTGCAGATGGTGACTGCAGCCATGAAATTAAAAGACACTTACTCCTTGGAAGGAAAGTTATGACCAACCTAGATGTCAAATTCAAAAGCAGAGATGTTACTTTGCCAGTAAAGGTCCGTCTAGTCAAGGCTATGGTTTTTCCTGTGGTCATGTATGGATGTGAGAGTTGAACTGTCAAGAAGGCTGAGCACCAAAGAATTGATGCTTTTGAATTGTGGTGTGGGAGAAGACTCTTGAGAGTCCCTTGGTCTGCAAGGAGATCCAACCAGTCCATTCTGAAGATCAGCCCTGGGATTTCTTTGGAAGGAATGATGCTAAAGCTGAAACTCCAGTACTTTGGCCACCTCATGTGAAGAGTTGACTCATTGGAAAAGACTCTGATGCTGGGAGGGATTGGGGGCAGGAGGAGAAGGGGACGACAGAGGATGAGATGGGTGGATGGCATCACTGACTTGATGGATATGAGTCTGAGTGAATTCTGGGAGTTGGTGATGGACAGGGAGGCCTGGAGTACTGCGATTCATGGGTTCGCAAAGTGTCGGACACGACTGAGCGACTGAACTGAACTGAACTGAATTGAATATGTTTTTTCTTCTCATAGCCACGTTGCCCCTCCCACTCCAAAAATTGGACCAGTGGATTGTACTACAGCCATCAGATTCAGGCCTTCATTGAGTATAATTTAATTAAATTATAATTAATTTAATTAGTTTTAAATTAGTTATTTAATGCATTTGAATCATTTCCTTGGTAAGACACCTATAAATTTCCTCCAGCACTTAGACCACATCTTGGATATCTTCAGCATCCTTCCCCTGCATGTGGTTTCATATGGTGCTAGGGGCATAGTAGATGCTCCATAAAAACTGTCAGGTCAAACTGAGTTAATGTTTCACCCACTTCTCTCAGTTGTCAATCAGGAACACTCAGGAAGTCCTCAAGAGCCTGCTGCAGGCCAGGGCTCCCATGAGCCTACTTGCACTGTAGCCCCAGCAAGACTGTTCACATCCTGGGCTTCTCTCCCTTACTGTGACTTCCAGACTGCTCCCACCCAGGGTGTGGAAGGAGTACGGACAGGGTGGAGAGGAAGGCAGCTGCAGAAGCCGTGTCCTAAGACTCAGTAACATGAAATAGGGCTCGTCTTATCTTCTGGCCCTGGAGCCACCAAACTTTTGCCAAATGGGCTCTTAATGCTGAGAGATAAGGGCGCCAAAGGGGTCTCAAAGAGTTAGACACGACTGAGCGACTAAGCACAGCACAGCACAAGGGTGCCAAGGGGAAGACAGTACAGACAGTGGGGGTGGATGGAGGTGAATGAAAGGGCAGGCCAGACTGTGGCCAGCCAGGGTGCTTATCTACACAGAGTTCCAAGATGTGACTGGACTAATTTGGCAAAATATAAACTGGTCCTGACACATATACCCTATTGATAACATAAAATAGATAATAAGTACAAACTGTAGAGCACAAATAATTCTACTTGATGCACTACGGTGACCTGAATGGGAAGAAAGTCCAAAAGGGAGGGTATAAATGTATGTGTATGGCTGATTCATTTTGCTGTACAGTAGAAATTAACATAACATTGTAAAGCAACTATACTCCAATAAAAATTAATTTTAAATAAATAAATTGGTCTTGCTACCCCTGAAAGTGAAAAGCAAACATGTTAGTCACTCAGTCGTGTCCAACTCTTTTGGACTGTAGCCCACCAGGCTCCTCTGTCCAATGGATTCCTTCCCTAGAGGATCTTCCCGACCCAGGGATCAAACCTGGGTCTCTTGCATTGCAGGCAGATTTTTTTACTGTCTGAGCCACCAGGGAAGCCCCTGCTCTCCTGGAAGGAGATGGCTTCTATCACTGGGAATGAAAAGTACTCTCTGTTAGCCCCAGCCAATCTCTGGAATTTTTGTGAAACTCACAGTTGGTCACACTCTGATGAAGTTCTAAAAACCATAGAATGAATGCGTGGTTCGTGCTCTTTACTGGGAGTGTATGACTCATTTTATCATCTGAATTTAAAAATCCTCTAAAGTGGCTCCTTAAGAAGTCTACTTTGGGAAGTCAGCAAAGAAAACTGGAGACAGAACCAGAATTCTGAAAGGTGGGAATTTTTGTCCAAGTTTTCCTCAAGGTTGATTCTGCTTCAGCCAGTCGACAAGAACTAGCAATTAAGTTGTATCTGTAAATAGTGTTTTTTCGTAGGAAATTAGTATTTATTCATAACATGTATCCATAGGAAGTCGCAAGCTTCACTTAATAACTGCTGAATAAATAATCAGAGAAGAGAGATTTGAAGGTGCAGCAAGTGACTGCTGCCTGAATGTGTCCCGGAGGGAGGGATGTGAGTTTTGTGTACACCTGGCCCTGACTGGGGTTTCCTCAGAGGCCGACTCCAAGACCAGGAAAGTGTAGACAGTTTATTTAGGGGTGGGGTTGAGTTGGGGGGAGTGAGATAGGGAAGGAAAGAAAATGAAGGGGGAATGTGTTTTCAATCACCTTACCATTGTGGAAAACTAAAGCCTGACCTGACTGGGGACTCTGGGAGTCAGGATAGAATACCTGCCTTTGGGTTCCTGTCCCAGCGGCCCGGGGAACTGGAGTATTTATACACCAACTGTCACAATTCACCAATAGAGTGCTGGCCTGTTGAAGGGTGGATTCTACGGCTTGTCTGTCCTGCCTTGTAACATGCAGAGCAGTTTTCCTCCTAAAAAGCAAACGAACAAAGAAAAAACCCTAAGGCAAAAAGATGCAAATGTTGAGTGTCTGTGGGGCTGCTCACTCTGAGATGGGAAGGCCTGAGGGGATATAGGTGGGCAAACGCAGCATCTGTCACCCTAAGGCAGGGGTTCCCAACCTCTGGGCTGCTGACCGGTACCTCCTGTCAGATTAGTGGCGGCGTTAGGTCAGAAATAAAGTTCACAATAAGAGTAATGTTCTTGAATCATCCTGAAACCAACCCTCCACCCCCAGTCCATAGAAAAATTGCCTTCCACAAGACTGGTCCATGGTGCCACAAAGGTTGGGGACCGCTGCCCTGAGATGTTGCCAGACCTCAGGCAGTGCCTGGCCATAGCTGACACTCAGTATTCTCCCACTAAATTAATGAATCCACAGCTGCACCCATTTGAGAAAGGCCACAGCAAAGGCTGAAGAGGCAACCCGCAAGTGTAGCAGGCAATGGCAGGGCACCCAGGTGTGGTAACTTCTCCACACCTCAGGCATTTGGTACAACTATAGGAAGACTTTGATTGGAGGACTTGGTCCTCCACCGTGGTGGAGATGAAGAGAGGACTTGAAAATTCTAAAACAGCTCAAGCAGGAGGAGCAAAGGATTCCTAGGGCCAAGGTGCTTCCCACAGGTCTCCAGGAAATGCTGCCAGACCGATGTTGTGTTGTATCCTAGACCCAGAACTAGAAGTGGTCTCTGACTTAGGAACCAAATTGCTTGATGTGGGAGGCAATGTTTTATAAAATCAGAATTGGATGATGAAAGAGATACAGTGGGGGTGGGGCCAGGAGAAGCAAGGCAGTTGGGATGGAAGCCTCAAAGCTTGGGTGGCCCCGAGGAAAGGGTCTAGTCCACCACACCGACGTATTGTGACCATTGAGCACTCTGGTTAGCTTATCTGGATTCTAAATCTAGTTTTATCACCTGTTAGCTGTTGGTTTCAGAGAAGACAATGGCAACCCACTCCAGTACTCTTGCCTGGAAAATCCTATGGATGGAGGAGCCTGGTAGGCTGCAGTCCATGCGGTCACAAAGAATCGGATACTTACTGAGCCACTTCACTTTCACTTTTCACTTTCATTCATTGGAGAAGGAAATGGGAACCCACTCCATTGTTCTTGCCTGGAGAATCCCAGGAGCGGTGGAGCCCGGCGGGCTGCCGTCTATGGGGTCGCACAGAGTCGGACACAACTGAAGTGACTTAGCAGCAGCAGCAGCAGCTGTTAATTTTGGACATTTGCTAGACTCTCAGCCTAGTTCATTCATTTACATACAGAGCTAATTCCCACCTTGTGGTTCTATGAGAATAAAATGAGAGAACACAGGTAAGTGACTTTTTGCCATGTTTGTCAGAAACTGTGCTGAATATATGGCTGATGTTTCTGTCCCAGGCCCCTGTCTGTCCAGCTCTCCTCTGGATCCCCAGTAGCTCACAGAGTGACTGGCCCAGAGCAGTTGCTTGAGAAATAATGCTAATTGAAATAATCACTTGCATTCTTCCTATGTCTGTTAATTCATTAACTCTCTGCTTTCTTTCCAAGAATTGTTGAAGTTTACTTCCAATGTCCTGAGTGTGTGAAATTTGAAAAAATTCTGCTGTTAGAACTTAAGTTGGGGACAGATTTACTGATCTTACCTTGTACAAGGCATTGTGGAAAGCAGTCTCTGTGAATAACTTTATTTAATCCTAAGTATTCCACTGAACCCTTTGGAACCCATTTCTGTAGGTCAAAATGGTTAAATATTGACAATTTCATATGCTTCTATGCTGCTGCTAAGTCGCTTCAGTCGTGTCCAACTCTGTGCGATCCCATAGACCGCAGCCCACCAGGCTCCCCCGTCCCTGGGATTCTCCAGGCAAGAACACTGGAGTGGGTTGCCATTTCCTTCAATGCATGAAAGTGAAAAGTGAAAGTGAAGTTGCTCAGTCGTGTCCGACTCTTCGTGACCCCATGGACTGCAGCCTACCAGGCTCCTCCATCCATGGGATTTTCCAGGCAAGAGTACTGGAGTGGGGTGCCATTGCCTTCTCTGATATGCTTCTATACATGGGTATTGTTATTCTTGTTCAGTAGCCCATTCGTGTCCAACTCTTGGGACTCCATGGATTGCAGCACGCCAGGCCTCTCTGTCCCTCACCATCTCCCTAAGTTTGCCCAAATTCCTGTTATTGGTGATGCCATCCAGCCATCTCATTCTCTGATGCCCTCTTCTTCTTCTGCCCTCTATCTTTCCCAGCATCAGGGACTTTTTCAATGAGTCAGCTGTTCACATCAGATGATCAAAATACTGGAGTTTCAAGTTCAGAATCTGTCCTTCCAACCAGTATTCAGGGTTGATTTCCCTTAAAATTGACGGGTTTGATCTCCTTGCTGTCCAAGGGACTCTCAGGAGTTTTCTCCAGCACCATAGTTCAAAGGCATCAATTCTTTGGTGTTCTTCCTTCTTTATGGTCCAGTTCTCACAACCGTATGTGACCACTGGGAATACCATAGCCTTGACTTGGACCTTTGTTGGCAGAGTAATGTCTCTGCTTTTTCAACACAGATGAAAAATCAGACTTGCCTGATCCCTAGAGGACCCCTAGAGCTGAGATGAGGATCAGGTAAGGAGACTACTTAACAAACATCTTAAACTATATTGATGTTTATAAATGGACTTTCCTTGAATGTTCACTGAGTGCCTATTATGCATTGAGCAGGCGCTAGACACCCATTTTCCAAGCTGCAGAGGACTCTCCTTCTTCCTTCCTTCCTTCTCTCCCTCCTTTCCTCCTTTCTTTCCTTCCTTCCTTTTTCTCTTTCAGTTTCTGCTTCTCTTTTAACTTTGATTCCTATTGTACTAGTTACATTTTTTTCAGATGCAAATAGCAGAACAGAAACTGACTCTGGTTTCATTGAGTCAAAACAAGAGTTGATTGGAAGACTGTGTGGGCTCATAGGAGCTTCAGAAAGTCTGGAGGACCATACTTCGAACAGGCTAGAACAGGGATGGCTCCAGAGGGCCAGGAAGTCAGCCTGTTTCCTAGAGAGAACTGTGGCTGAGACAGGCTTCCTGGTGCAGACACAGCAACCCTAGGCATAGATGCCCTTCTGCCCACCACCACAATTACTACAATAAACAAATTTTAATGACCTTCCGTTTTCCACCATCCCTTCAGGAGTCCAAGCCCAGGACACGGGTGTTCAACTGTCTGATCTGGGCTTCTATGCCGTGACCATAGCTGCCAGGAGATCAGGAGGCAAGGCCCCGCCCCTCCCAGGCTGCCCCGGGAGGCATTTCCTAATAGAAAGTGGGATTGATACCGATGGCCCAACCTGCAGATGTTCACCACAGCTGTGCAGGCTAGTCTCTTTCGCCTCCCTTCCAGAAAAGGGAAAATACCTCAGCTGCCCTGTAATTACTGAGAACCTCAAGGAAAAAAGTGAAAAGTACAGCCTGTCAGTCTGAGAGTCTAATGACCACAGTTTAAACAACACCAGGCTTTTGTCTGCTCGGCTACAGGAGAAAGGGAGAAAAGAAAAAGTTTTTATCCTGATTTTAGAATCTGATGGTGAAAGTTCTGAAGTCCTTGTTAATTAAATGATTCTGTGAACGCAGTGTGACTCTCTGTAGTTTGCCATGAGCTGAGGGGCTTGTAGAAAATGTCTTTCCTTGTTCCTTCCCCCCTCCCCCTCTCCCATCCTCTCAGGCTTCCAATGTTGTGCATACATATTCATTTATTCATGAAGCACTGAGTCTTCATTGCTGTGCTTGGACTTCCTGTAGTATGGAGCGCAGGGACTACTCTTTAGTTGTGGTGCGCAGGCTTGTCATTGCAGTGGCTTTTCTTGTTGGGGAGCATGGGCTCTGGGTGCACAAGCTTCAGTAGCTGCTGCTTGCAGGCTTAGTTGCTACCTGGCATGTGGGATCTTCCAGAACCAGGGATTGAACACATGTCCCCTGCATTGGCAGGCAGATTCCCAACCACTGGAACATCAGGGAAACCCCCATACATGTTTTTTAATGAAATTTTATTGAGTACTTACTATGTCTCAAGACCTGTGCTAAGTATAGAGGGGAAAAGATGAACAAAACAGAATTCTCAGGAGCAGCCCTGAGAGAATGAGTTTGTAGATATGTGTTTGAAAAGAATGAAAGTCATTGTTAATTGTACAATCAGACCTGGAGGGTTCTGAGAATTGGGGAATGCTTTTTATTTAGATGAGTCTTCCCTGGTGGCTCAGATGGTAAAGCATCTGCCTGCAATGCGGAAGACCCGGGTTTGATCCCTGGGTTGGGAAGATCTCCTGGAGAAGGAAATGGCAACCCACTCCAGTACTCTTGCCTGGAGAATCCCATGGATGGAGGAGCCTGGTAGGCTACAGTCCATGGGGTCGCAAAGAGTTGGACACGACTGAGCGACTTCACTTTTCACTTTTATTTAGATGAGTGTAACATGTCTACTTCTGGCTGGCAGATTCATAATTGAAAACAAAATATTCTTAGCTGCAAAGGCCTGTGGATGTTCTCAAGGCAGGAAGCTTTCAGCCCTAACTGAACAGAGTAAATCATCTTCTATTTTTTACCAGTAGGGGGCGACAACACAGTGGATTAAAGTTGGACCTTGGGGGAGGAAATCTATAGAATACATCTAACCTCTTTATACAGAATGTGGGTATATAAAGTGTGGGAGTTGATATATATATATGTATGTATGTATATATATATATATTCCCTGGTAACAACTGGTAAAGAATCGGCCTGCAATGGGGCAGACCTGGGTTCGATCCCTCTGTTGGGAAGATCCCCTGGAGGAGGGCAGGGCAACCCACTCCAGTATTCTTGCCTGGAAAATCCCCATGGACAGAGGAGCCTGGAGGGCTGC
Source organism: Bison bison bison (assembly GCF_000754665.1). Classification (NCBI taxonomy): domain Eukaryota; kingdom Metazoa; phylum Chordata; class Mammalia; order Artiodactyla; family Bovidae; genus Bison; species Bison bison. Next base: position 1,392,703 of record NW_011477142.1, on the reverse strand, counting down.
AGTCCATGGGGTCGCACAGAGTCGGACATGCCTGAGCAACTGAGAACAGCACAGCAAGTGTGTGTGTGTGCGTGTGTGTGTAGAAAGCTGTTTCAAAACTTTGCAGTCTATTCTCAGGGAGTAGGTCCTTAGGTTAGCAAGGGAGGAAATTCACATAAAGAAATCAGGTCCAGTATAAAATCAATGGGCTTTAGGTTATTTAAGTTACAATTGCAAGAGTCTAGGGGACCAAAAAACCTAACAAGAGTATTCCTCAGTGTTAAGATATAGTGTATCCTTATGGCCCAGTTGATCAGAAGTATTTACAGGGCAGCTACTTGGTGGTTCTCCCTAGAAGAATGGAATTCAAAGAAGGCCACACACCTTCAAGAGAAATATAAATTTCAATATCTTTTTAATTGAGCACATGATAATGAGATTAATATTTTTTTCTGAGATCTACTTTACAAGGTTTGGAAGGTAAATGGAAACTGCAGCTGTTACTTCTGTAATAAATTTGGGCTACTGGCTTTCACAAACCTCTCTGTCTTTGAGAAAATGCAAGATGACTTCCATCCATCAATGACTTTCATCATTGAGTTGTTTTACTAATTGATCATAAACACACATGAGCTGGCGGCACTTTGTTGGGGTCCTGAGGGATATGGAGGTCACAAACACATGTTCTCTGTGCAGAGGGCACTTGTAATTCGGTTAGATAAGTAAAACATGGGAACAAATGTGCCATTTAATAACAATGGAAAGAGCCAAATGGGTGATTTGATTGGACAATTGGGGTGACAGAGGACTGTCCAGCACAGGGGATGGAGTGTGGGCCTCCTGTCAGCTGGCACCTGGCTCTTCCTGGGCTGGGATGACCCTGGGCAAGTCCTCACGTCACTGGGAAGCCAGTGGGGCTCCAGGGACAGAATGCTGGGTTTGATTCTAGAACCAGCCTCAACTCTGTGGGAACTTGGACAAGTTCAGCTCTCTGAGCCTGTTTTCTCATCAGTCAAGTGGAGATTATAGTAACAGTGCCACTTATGGAGTTGTTTGTGGATAATCTAGGTAATCCATGAAAAGTATTTCGTTGACTGTCCGGTATATTGTTGGCTTTTAGTATATTGATGGTACCTCAGCTTCCTTTGACTTCTCTGGTGGCTCAGACTGTAAAGAGTCTGCCTGCAGTGCGAGAGACCCAGGTTTGATCCATGGGTCAGGAAGATCCCCTGGGGAAGAAAACAGCAACCCGATCCAATACTCTTGCCTGGAAAATCCCATGGATTGAGGAGCCAGGCAGGCTATAGTCCATGGGGTCACAAAGAGCTGGACATAACTGAGAGACTTCACTCACTTCACAGCTTCCTTTTCTGAAAGTGGGTGATAACAATGACCCATAATTTCATAGGGTTGTTGTAAGGATTAAGTGTAACAAAGGATATAAATTGCCCAGCACAATTCTCAGCACAGAGAAGTATTCGAGAACCACTATAGGTGTTAGGAAAGATCACTTCATGCCAGGATAGTCAGGGGAGGATTCCTGGAGGAAAAGAGTCTTGAAGAATGGATGCTCTTTGGAAAGGATACAGGATGGGACATTTAGGCAGGGGTACTGACACACAAGCAAAGCATGGATGTGGGAATGTGAAGGATGTACTCAGTAGAAGGTTCAATTTAGTTCAGTTGCTCAGTCGTGTCCGACTCTTTGCGACCCCATGAATCGCAGTACTCCAGGCCTCCCTGTCCATCACCAACTCCCAGAGTTCACTGAGACTCATGTCCATCAAGTCAGTGATGCCATCCAGCCATCTCATCCTCTGTCGTCCCCTTCTCCTCCTGCCCCCAACCCCTCCCAGCATCAGAGTCTTTTCCAATGAGTCAACTCTTCTCATGAGGTGGCCAAAGTACTGGAGTTTCAGCTTTAGCATCATTCCCTCCAAAGAAATCCCAGGGCTGATCTCCTTCAGAATG
>NW_011477142.1:1363222-1390653 GCF_000754665.1 Bison bison bison | reverse complement strand
AGACAGGGTTGGATCTCCTTGCAGTCCAAGGGACTCTCAAGAGTCTTCTCCCACACCACAATTCAAAAGCATCAATTCTTTGGCACTCAGCTTTCTTCACAGTCCAACTCTCACATCTATACATGACCACTGGAAAAACCACAGCTTGACTAGACAGACCTTTGTTGGCAAAGTAATGTCTCTGCTTTTGAATATGCTATCTAGGTTGGTCATAACTTTCCTTCCAAGGAGTAAGTGTCTTTTAATTTCATGGCTGCAGTCACCATCTGCAGTGATTTTGGAGCCCCCAAAAATAAAGTCTGACACTGTTTCCACTGTTTCCCCATAGAGCTCCCGAATAGAGCACCTGATCAAATCAGAAACTTAGGCTGCTAGGCTCAAGGAGAGCCACACTGCAGTGGCCAAAACTGTGGCTGGGCCCTGAGACAAGCCTTTCCAAAAACAACTTCCCTCTCAAGGCCTCAGCTTTTGGGCTGGTTGACTTGAACAGGAATGATTCCTCATCATGGATTCTTCCAGTGCTAACGTTCTCTAAGTCAAACTTTGTCCCACAGTGGATTCTAATAGATACATAATCATAAACATACTGTTTACACAGCCCTGGAGGACTTTGACATTCACTTGTGATGTCTCAATGCTGACCCAGGAAAAATGCTTCAAGTTCTTCAGTCATCCTTTCATTCCTCCGTTCAACTCTTTGTCCATCAGATGTTTGCTGAGCCCCTACTACATGCAAAACACTTTAAGATGTCAGGGCTTTCTTTCTAAAACCAAGATCTGACCAGACACAGCCCTTCTGCTTTCGGTGACTTCTCATTGCCAATTGCAAACTGCGGGCCATGCACACCATGTTCTTGCCCACCTGCATGTTTCTGTTCACCCCGTTTCTCTGTCTGGGTTATCCATCCTCATGGTCCAGATGCTCTGAAATGTCCCTTCCTCTCCGAAGCTGCCCCCAGACTTATCTTGGTTCCCATCCCCGCCCTACGCTGGCATATTGCTCTTCCTTCTGTGCTCACACAGTGCTTTACACCAGCTCTGTTACTGAGCTTGTCACCTTTTAAGTTAGTTCCTTGTTTTTGTAGCTTTCTCTCCTGGTAGACTTTTAACTTTAGGAACAGTGTTTTCTTCATCTCTGTAACCTCAATATCTAGCCTACCGCTTGGCACATGAGAGGTGATTAAATGTTTGATGAATTCACTTGTTGAAACGTTGAAAGTGGATGAGAATGGTGATATGCATAATAAAGACAATAATAGTAACTATATCATATATTTCTTACATGCTGAACGCTGAGCCAAGAGCTTTATATCCAATATGTGCTCTGTTTAGTTTTAATCCTCACACTGCCCTGGGAGGTGAAGGGCACAACGACTCTGGAGTCAGAGAGGCCAGGGTTTGAATTCTGGCTCCCTGAGTGCCTGCAAACTCCTGCACTCTATGTTCTGCATGAGGAGGTTGACTAGGGGTGAAGAGGGGCCAGCTGCAACCTCCACTTGCCAAGCCAAGTACTCTGGAATGGTCATGTGTCTGACTTTTCTAAATGTAAACAAAAGACATCCTTCAGGCAAGCACTGGCCTTGTCTGGCTCTACCCCTTGCTGGCTATGGCCTGGCATAAGTTCCTTACCTCTGCTTTTTGCCTTGACTTTCTCATCTGTAGAATGGGGCTATAACACTACCAGCCTTAGAGGGCTTTTGTTTGGGTGAGGTGGGGTAACACATGTAATGGCCTTGGCATCTGTCTCACACTTGTATTCGGTACATGTTATTGTTATTATTAAGTAGGAGTAGCTTTATTTGTCAAATAAAAGAGAATTTTGAGAAAAAAGAGTTGGCAAAGAGCAGAACATGGGGGCCTTCCTCCATTTAGAAGGAACCAGGAGAGTGGACAGCTGCAAACATTAACAGAGTGAGTTAGAGGAGAAACTGGATGAATGTCAAGCACTTCTGAGAAACTAAGCTGGAAGAGGCTGAGAAAAATCCCCTGGATTTGACAGTTAGAGGTCATCCCTGGTCTTTGAATGAAAGGTATCAGACTAGCAGTGGGAGAGAAAACTAGGTTTCTGTGGGTTAAGAAATCAATGAGTGATAAGTAGAAATAGCAACTCTGGCTTATTCGTCAGAAATTAAGTGGTGAAGGGTCAGAGACAAATATGTTGGTTGCTCTAGGGGGATGTAGGATGGATAAAGAGCTCTCTTTCTTGGACTTTATTTCAGGAGATAGGCATCCTCTTCAAAGGACCAGATCAGTGGAGCTCTCAGGGAATGTGTATGGACCCTCTGCCACACCTGCACCCTAAATCTGTTTGGAAAATCTGTCAATCTCTCCAGATGCCTAGGATGACCAGGAGGAAGACTTGCTTTAAATATCCAACTTCTAGATGGGATTTTTTTTTTCATTTAAGGAAAGAGGAGAGTTGAATGTATTTTTTTAGGCAGAGGACAGTCGACAGAACACAGGTATAAAACAGGGGTCAGGATAAAGCACCTAGTGGAGGGATTCGCTGTGGGGGGTGGTGGGATGGGAAAAGAAAGGGTGAAGACTCATAGGCAATTGAGGGGTGTAGCAGAAGGAAGTTGGAGGACTCTTTGGATGGTTTGTCTTTCTTGGAACAGAAAGAGGCAAGTCCTGCCAAATGTACAATGAGGGAAAGGTGAAGGGCTGTGCAGTAGTCAGGATAGGTTATGTGCTACAACAAACGAGCCCTGAGTTTTAGTGGCTTCACACAACGAAAGCGGATTTCTCTTCCCATCAAGTCCAGTGAGCATGGGGTTCAAAGTGTGCAGCGATCAGGGACTCGGCCTCTGTACGTTTTATGGCTCCTCTAGGATCTCAGAGTCTTTTCCTGGAACTTCTGCTCAGCTGGCAAACACAGGAAAAGAGAAAGATTGTGGAGGTTTGTGCAGGAGACTTCAGAGGCCACTCCTGGAAGTGTGTGTTCCACTGGCCAAACCTACTCCTACCTGCAAGGGAGGCTGGGAAATACCATCAAAGCACGTGTACCATCCTGTCCTGCCTGTATGCCCAGTGCCTGGCAGTGCCAGACCAGAGTGGGTCTCAGTGAGCATGGCTGAATAAATGAACATTACCTCATTTGCTCCTCATGACTTTTCTATATGGGCAGAGACCTGGTGTCCTAGATCTGAGCGAAAGGTTGGGCTTGGTCCTGTGATGCTGCTGTGTTTCAGGGATCCCTCATACTTTCTGTACCTGTACGTCAGTTACTTGATATTAGGTGAACTTGGCAGAGTGATGCTGACTTGCTTTCAGGGAGATAAAGATCAAGGTCTTTTTTCTAAAGCCTAGTGCTATAACAATTTGAGCTAATCAGTCAGAAAAATATATTAAAACAACCCCTGAGCCACAATTTCCAACCCAGCCCATGATATTTCTAGCCAGATCCTACCTGAACCAGCCAGTCCCAAGATGAATAGACAAATTGCTGAGATAACCATGCTCTGGTTAAGCTAAATAGTTCCTTTTCAAACTTATTGGTCACAAGTTATCACTGATTCAACTGCATCCTAGAGGAAATGTTTAAAACCCAGGACTGGGATTAGTCTTCCCCATGGCCTTTATAATGGCCCTTTTTATGAATAACACAAGCTCTAGAAAGAGAAGGAAAGCCAGCGATGTGAGTCATAGCTTCCCTAAAGGACAAATGAAGTACTCCTTATCGGGCTGGTAAAGCTTGCCTGCAAGTGGAGCATGACGTGGAACCGCGTCAAGTAGGGAATGCCAGGGATATTTTTATAAACAACTCCAGAGATATCAACAATGTGGGCCTGGTGCAGAGATTCCCATATTTGCAGATGACATTTCATGAACAAGGGTGCCCGCGAATGAGAGTGAGTGCCAACGAGCCCAAGAAGGAAGAAGGAAGCAGAGGCAGACAGTTATAAAACAAGTCAGTGTTTCAGACCTAGGGGTGCACGTAGATCAGCACTGACATCTCTGACTTGGGCAGCCTGGCCCAGGGCTGCAAAGGTGGGTCTGTGTAGCTGAGTGCCGGGTCATGCAAAGGGGGATAGGGTACCCAGTGTCAGAGGCCCTGCCTAAGCTGAGGGGACCACAAGCATGAGGGCCCTGATGGTGAGGAGATGGGCATCACATCAGTGGAGCCCTTAGGGAACATGGACTGTTCCCTTCCACTGGAACCCCAGTGTCTAGAGAATCTGGCCATCTCTTCAGACTGCTGAGATGGCAGGGAGGGTGACTTATCTCAACCACCCACCTCAACAGGACTGTACTGAGCTGCTCATGATAATGTAACTCATTTCAAAACAACTGTGGCGTGCTGTCATGCAAAGAGGCCAGTCTTCGGATCAGTGAATTCTAATGCTCCCAATTACCTCTTCATAGCTGTGTGGCCTTGGGCAGTTTATTCAGCTTCTCTGGACCTCAGTTTCCTCTTCTATAGAAAGTAATTCTATTCTGCAGGTTAGCAAGGATTTCATGTTATTGTGCATGAAAAGAGCCGAACCCCCTGCCTAGAAAACACGGGGTGCTTAATAATGTCCCCTCCCTTCTCTTCAGGCCTTACTCTGGGCTAGGCTTAAGCCACAGTGCAGCCCTGGACCACCTCATTGCATCCTTCCTACAGTGCCCCCCCTGCCCCTGGCCCACATGGGCCTGCTGATGGCTCCAGCCGACCTCCAGCCTGGTGGTTCCAACTGTTCCCAGGCTGCGATCAAGATCCAGACCCAACACACTTATATTTCTCTGTTTCTTGGAAAATAGTAGGCAAGAGTCTAGCAGGCAAAGGCTCAAGGTTGAGAACCTCTTCCAGGCTTCACATAACAAACCACAGTCAGCCTCATAAATACAGGCCGCAGTGGTTGGGCTGCCCAGTCCCTCATGTCTACATCTATCAATGTCCACACCAATGTCCAGACTTGCAGTGAAATCATCTAAAACACAGTGGCTTGACCTCAAGGAGGGTTGAAAGTCAGGCACATTGATACCATGTAATTTGCATAAGTTGAGCTGGTTTAAAGGGGAACATGTTCATGGACAACCAGAGGGTATTCTGTGTTCTTGAATGAGGTTGCAATGTTGTTTATTATGGTCTAGAGAACCATTCACACATGCATGACTCTAAGCTAGTGTTTATTGCACAGGAACATCTCTGGATCACTTTTCCTGGCACCTCTGGGAATGCTTACACACACTAAATTTGGGGAACCCTATCCTTCCTCCTTGACCTTGTCTCCTGTCTCTCTCTCACTCTGCTTCAGCCACCCTGCTCATCTTACTTGAACTCCTACTCCAAGCTTTCCCACCTGGAGCCTTGTTCCCACTCTTCTTCCTGCCTGCGATGCTTCTTCTTCACCTCCTCCAGGACTCATCAGAGAGCCTCTTAATGACTACCCTTTAGAAAAAGGCAACCCACCTCTGTCATCAACAGAGGATGAGATGGTTGGATGGCATCACCGACTTCAGGACATGAGTTTGAGCAAGATCCAGGAGATGGTGAAGGACAGGGAATCCTGGCATGCTGCAGTCTGTGGGGTCGCAAAGAGTTGGACACAACTGAGTGACTGAACTGAAATGAACCTCTGTCATCCTTTCCTTATCATGACAACTTTTTTCCCCTTAGAACTTAGCGTCAGACCTGTTATGCTTTATTTATCATCTGTCTGCTCCCCACTGGAATGCAAGCTCCACAAAGACAGTTTTCACTTTGTTTACTGCTGTCTTCTCAATTCCTAGGACAGCCAGGCTCCTAGTAGGTCTTTACTTGGTGGAGAGGTATTGGACTTGATCTTCAGTTGGTCTGTTGTCAATATAGTGAATTATGTAGAACGATATCATTAGTCACATTATGCAGAAGAGGAAACTGAAGTTCAGAGATGTTAAGTGACTTGCTTAAGATCACCAGCTAGTTGGAGGCAAGGTCAGGACCAGAATCCAGGTATTCCAAGGCTTGATCTGAGGCACTGGCTGAGAACCACATGTGTCTCATTAACGCCTATTTACTAAAGGAGGACATTATGCCTTGTCTTAAAGACTACCTTTGAATGGAGCAGTGACTCCATTTAAGCTTGACTGATTTTTGCTCTCATGGACTTGTCAAAAATTGGAATCTAGGGGTGTCAGGCAGAGACTAGGGTTTTTTAATAAAATCAATTTTTAGTTCACAATCCTCTACTCTGAACTCTGTTTATTCCAGGTCTAATGCAGAAAATATACACACTAAAAAACAAATTAAAAATAAGTGATAAGTGAGATAGAAACTGTCCAGGGCTGTCAGGAACTTATGTGCCATGCTATGTGGGTTTTGAGTAAATATTTGCTTTGCAAGCCAAGAAGCAATATGTATTTACTGAGGCAGTCTCTGGCCGAAGGGCACATATGCTAGCTACTTCTGGGATTTGGCGCAATTTCTCCCGAGAAGTGTGCACACAGGCCTAAGCATCACGGTGTTCTGAAAAGGGGAGGCAACTCGGTATTGGGACACCTGGATTCCTGTTTGAGCTCTGCCCCTCTCTTGGTCGGTGAATCTAGGCCACATGTTACCCTCTCTGGACCCTTTGCCCTTAGCAGGATCCTATAACTTCAAGAGAAAATACCAATAGTTTTCTGATCAGCAAAATACTGGGATGACAGAGAGGGAGGGAAGGTGGGAGGGAAAGAGAGAGAGGGCTCTGTGTACTTTAGCTGTCTCTGTCTTATGTTTTTTCCACGGAATCAATTGTTTTCTTCATTTTTTCCCTGATACTGTTAGGGGAAGCACGCTGATTGAAACCGCCCACCCTGGCCAGGCACCATAGTAACCAGGTCCTGGTAAGGAATGGAACTAATAAGCCACCAACCAGAAGAGTTCGGGAAAGGTCAAAAGGAGACACCACCTGTCCAACCACCTCCCAGAATCCTTCTCTCTGGTGTCCATCTTGGCTGAACAAGGTGTGCACCACCAGGAAGGACTCTGAGTCAGAATGATTGGCTAAAGACAACCCAGAAACTATCCCATCACCATAAAACCAGAGACTGCAAGCCATGTGACAGAGCTGTTCTCCTGGGTTCCCTTACCCTTCTGCTCTCCACCCAGGTGCCCTTTCCCAATAAAAGCTCTTGCTTTGTCAGCACATGTGTCTCCTCAGACAATTCATTTCCGAGTGTTAGACAAGAGCCCAGTTTCGGGCCCTGGAAGGGGTCCCCCTTCCTGCAACAATACAAGCATCTGTCTTCCCAACAGTTTGTAGCCAACACCAGAACCTTCTGTGGGATTTTGCTCTGCTCTTGAACGAGAGCTAGTACCTGTGCCCGGGCCCGTCTGGCTTGGGGAATTAGTAGTTGACTGTACAGGGTGAAGGGGCTGGGGCTGCATGAGTCCTCTGTCAGAAACATTACTCTCCAATCCCACAAGGGGAAAGACATTCACTGCACATCTGCACACATTCTTTCAGAGCCTATTTATTGACCTTCTGCAACCAGGACATGCTAGGGCACAAAGCTCATGAAGCTTCAGGTCTGGTGATGGAGTGACGACTAACAAACCAGGCACATTGCATGTTCCCAGGACACACCACAGAAGCTGTATCCGTAGTAGGGCTAACTAACTCAGACCTGTCTCTAGAGGGGAATTCTAGCAAACCTTCCCAAAGTAAATGATGCCTAAGAAGTTATTTAGGCAGAGGTAAGGAGGGAGGAAGTGTCTGAGGGTGTAAATGTATGTAAATACAGAGGCAAGGGTGGGAGTGGAGTGTGCGTGTGGCCGTGATGGTGGGGTTGTTTTTATTTTTATTTTTTGGCCACACTATATGGCATGCAGGATCTTGGTTCCTGGACCAGGGATTGAACCCACGCCCCCTGCGGTAGCAGGGAAGAATCTTAACCACCGGACTGCTAGGGATGGCCCTGTGGGGTTGTTTTTTAAATAAGGCAGGAAGCCCAGGGGCTGGAATGTTGAGTGAGGGGAGGGGCAGGAGATGCGGTCTGAGAGGAAAGGGGGTGGATCTTGCCTCAAGTTTCACTAGCCTCCAGAAAGAGTTTGGATTTTGTGCCCAGGGCAGTGGCAGGTTCCTGGCGTTGGGGAGCATCAAGTTGAGATTTCCATTTTGGAAAGCTCACTTCCACTGCAGTGAGGAGCCCCCTCCAGAGGCAGGCGAGGCTGGAGGACCAGACACTGGGTAAGAGGAATCGCAGCATGTAAGAATCTGTTGCCTCTAAGAGCAGGTCCAGGCTTTGGAGTTCCTAGAAAGAGCGTTGGTTCCTGTCTTTTCTCAGACCCCTGTGGTTCCTTTTCTCCAGGCACCACAGCATTCTGCAATTGGATTTTAATGAATTCTGGGGCTTCTGTCACATTAGAACAATGGGATCCAACGCTTTTGAGAGAGAGGACCCTTTGTTAACATGAAAGGCTTCACCCTCATGGCACAGTTGTTATGCTTTTAGTATCTGTTAATTGAGAAAATACCTAAAGAACAAAGCCTCTGTAAATGCAGGCACACTTGAAAATTCTGCCTACGTATATGTGGAAGCCAGTATTTTGCCAGTGTATTGACACGGCTGCTGTAACATGAATCTCTAGAACCATCTGAAAGAAGTCTGCGTCCCCCCAAGGGGCTGGGAACTGCTGTCCTGGAACGTGTGTTAAGAAGCCACATAGCCATCTGTCCCCAGAACACGGTGCACGGCCGCCTTCTCCGTAAACCATGGGGAGCATAAACTCAGCTGGTTCTCATTGCACAGGGCATGCCATATTGTTGCCCGATGTAATGTCAATTTTTATTTATTTGTGTTTGTGAAAAGCAGGGCTGATTAGACCACTTAAAACTACACAGGCTAGTTAGAGCCAGGCTGGCGTTGGTGATTTCAACTGCCCTCCCGAAAGTCCTCGGTGCTCCCAGCCCATGGCCTCCCTCTGAGAATGTAAACTTGGGGCCTTGTGCTATCATGATTTCTATTTCATCCTGACTCTTATAAACTACCATATAAAAAGCAGCCGCTGAAGGTTTTTTTTTTTTTTTCAATTTCATTTGAGGCTTGGAAAATCACAAAATAAAAATAGCCCTGAGAGTGGAAAGTTTGGGGGAGTTTGTTTAGCTTTCTTTGAAATGCACTTTGTGAAGGAATAAGTAAGTCATAAGATCCCTCTTTGTGGAGTGCCTTACGGTTTACGTAATTTTTTCACATCCCTTTTTTCCTATTTGATCGTTGCGGAGACCCGGTGAGATGTGGGTTATTACTATCCCTACTTTGCAAATGAGACAGAAGCTCCAGGATAGTCAAAGATGGGGCAGGCCGAAGATTACATGACCAGATAATGGCAGAGGCAGACCAGGTAGGTCCTTACCCCAAATCCTGGCCTTCCCTTTCCCTTCTTGGTCCCTCCTCAAGTCTCCTCACCCAGGCCCAGCTCCCATCTTCCTCTTCCTTCATGGCCATTCTCATGAAGAAAAGGTGTCTAGGCCCTGTCTGGACAAGCACAGTCTCCTGGCTGATCACCAAGGGTCTCCCCCGACAAGGGACATATACTCAGTATAACATCTATTTAAGACCTGAGTCCCCTCACAGGCTGCCAGCTCCTTGAGAGCTGGGGCTTCACCTTGGTCATATCTGTGTCCTTAGGGCCCAGAACAGCATCTAGTGGCCAGTGTTTGTGTGGAGTGTGCACTCAGTCGTGTCCAACTCTTTGTGACCCCATGGACTGTAGCCTGCCAGGCTCCCCTGTCCATAAGATTCTCCAGGCAAGAATACTGCAGTGGGTAGCCATTCCCAGGGGATCTTCCTGACTCAGGGGTCTCCTGCATTGTAGGCAGATTCTTTACCTTCTGAGCTACCAGGGAAGCCCACTGGACAGTAGATGCTCTGTAAATGTTTTCCAAATGGAAATATTATTGAATAAGAAAGTTCAATCATTCTTCAGTTTGATTCCATTTCTCTTGGAATGAAATTTCTCTCATTCATTCCCTGATGATGAATCGGCCATTAGAAGACTGATTAAAATCTTCCAGTTATTACTTGGTTCAGCATTTCCTAGCTGTGTTTTGAGGAGTGTTCTGAGACACATCAGAAACTTTCATGGTCATATAAATTTGGGAAATACTGATTCAATAAGGTCAACAGATTTTTTTAATTGAAATTTTTCTCCAAGCCCAGATTCTCTTCCAGGTCTGGTTCCCTTCAAGCTCTCCCCATCTGTGTGAGTTTCAGGCATACCTCTCTATTCTCACGATTGTTTAATGAGTAGCTTTTAAACACACACATCTGCCCTCGTACATGGAACTATTTTCCCAAATGGTCCATAGCTTTCAGGGCGGCTTCTTTCACAGTTTCTTCAGTTCTCAGTAAAGGGAGGAGACTTCCTTCTCCTCTCCTTTATAATCTTTCCTGCATCCCACCCACCACCAGGTCACAGACCTCCCCCCGATGGCAGAAAAATTCCCTTTCCTATAGTTCCTTTCTTTTAGCCTAAGAGTGCTAACTGGAGAAGGCAATAGCACCCCACTCTAGTACTATTGCCTGGGAAATCCCATGGACGGAGGAGCCTGGTAGGCTGCAGTCCATGGGGTCGCTAAGAGTCGGACACGACTGAGCAACTTCACTTTCACTTTTCACTTTCATGCATTGGAGAAGGAAATGGCAACCCACTCCAGTGTTCTTGCCTGGAGAATCCCAGGGATGGGGAAGCCTGGTGGCTACCGTCTATGGGGTCGCACAGAGTTGGACATGACTGAAGCGACTTAGCAGCAGCAAGAGTGCTAACATCTTTTTTCATTTAAGGAACTCTTTCCTTGACCATATCATGTCTTCAAGCAGTGGCTTCATTTCTGTCCTTCTCCTTGACTTGGAACTTTTGTGAACAATTGCTCTCATCCAAGGTCACCCCCCACCCACCCTCCTGAGGGCGGTCAGCCTCCAGTGAGGGGTGAATGCATAGGAATCAAGTCAGCCTCCTCACCTAGATTCAGGATTATTCTTCAATTCTGTCCAAGTTGCAGCAGTCCACCTTGGATTAGCTGAGAACTGCTGTGAGGGCTTCCATACGCTACCTTCTCCTTCTGTTCAAACTGTCCCTTCATGTCCTTCAAGGTGCTTATTCTGAGACTATTCTCCCCAGAGTTTGCCATATGTAAATGTCCATCCCAGGATCCACTTCCCAGGAAATCTGACCTGCAGTAGTTGGTTCCTGAAGTGTCTAAGGATGAAGATGTTAATATAAAACTTTTGCACTGGTTGCTGGCAGTGAGAATGTTATCACTGGTCGTGGAAGATGATTCCAGGCACAAGGTGGCAGGGAAATGGCTAAAATTTTCCCTGTGGTGAACTGGGAAGGTATGCAAGGGTATTTCCATACAGCGGTGAGTTAGGTGTTTGGGTAAAACAGAGGTAATATGCTACAAGGAGAATGGAATTGGATGAGTGTGGCAGGGAGCAATTGATATTTTGGAGACAGATAATGAGATAGTGAGGGTAAATATTCAGCAGCATATGTGGAGACTCCCCATCTCCTGGAGTCTAGAACAGAGAGATCTGAGCTGACCCAGGATTTCATCATAAGAGTAGGGTTCTAAACTCAGGCAGGGTTACTCCACCAATGTGGACCCCTAATTGAAAAGGAATAGGACCCTGAGATGTGGCAGGAGGATGTATGGCTTTATGTAATTTGAATATCTTATGTCTCTAGATTGCTTGGAATCTTCTAAGTCTCCGGCAATAGCCCACCACTCCCCGCTAAAGGCTAGAGCCTCCCCTTCTCTTGAAGACAATGCAGAGCCTTTGCCTCACAAGCTAACACATAAACACCTATCTGCCTCCCTTTGGTCACTAGAAAAAAATAGGATTCATGATAACATATTCCAGCTAGGGAAGCGCTAGGCTTAGTAAAGGAAAAGAGGACTGTAACCCAGAGGAGCTGCGGGACAGAACCAACACATACCAAGACCATAAAACTGGATAAGGAAAAGTTTAAACATATGGCAGTTCTCTCCCTGACTAGGATCCTGGGAGACAGTGCTGAACACACTTTCAGGATGACTCTTAAATGTTTGGAGATGCTTATAATCCACAGCTAATGAAGCTGAAATACCATAGTTGCTGTGGAAGATGTTGGAAGCAGCGATAAAATGGCTCAGAGAGCTGTGCAGATTAGAATGGATTAACTATATAAGGCTGGAAATCTACCAAAAGGATCTATTGCACAGGTGGGCCCAGAAGACACCTTACTTGCCAAAGCAATAAAGAACACACTGACCAGAGGAAGATCAGCATCATCGAGAAGCTCAGTGATGGCTGTTCCCTGTAGACCAGAGCTCATGATAGGAGAATTGGGCTCCTGATAACAACAGAGATGACATGATCTCCCAAATAGAGGTGAGATTTCAGCATTGACTGCCAGAATCAGGGTAGTTGCCACTGTCATAATGATCCTCAAGGCAGAAAAGCGAGCCTGATCTATAGAAAGCTGTATTCCTAGTAGATTGAATACATGGATCTGGAAACCACAGAGTTACTATAGGAGTAGCTTCCTTGCCATCATTCCTAGTTATCCACGTGGGGAATTTGTGCTTCATCCCATGACTCTGGGCTCTCTGTAAGTTTACTTACAGAAAAGGAAGTGCTTCCAGAAAGAATTCCATGAACTTTTCAGCTACCTCTTGCTCTCTCGAAATATCAATAACCTCAGATATGCAAATGACACCACCCTTATGGCAGAAAGAGAAGAACTAAAGAGCCTCTTGATGAAAGTGAAAGAGGAGAGTGAAAAAGTTGGCTTAAAGCTCAACATTCAGAAAACTAAGATAATAGCATCTGGTCCCATCACTTCATGGCAGATAGATGCGGAAACAGTGTAAACAGTGGCTGATTTTATTTTTCTGGGCTCCAAAATCACTGCAGATGGTGACTGCACCCATGAAATTAAAAGATGCTTACTCCTTGGAAGGAAAGTTATGACCAACCTAGACAACATATTCAAAAGCAGAGACATTACTTTGCCAACAAAGGTCCGTCTAGTCAAGGCTGTGGTTTTTCCAGTGGTCATATATGGATGTGAGAGTTGGACTATAAGGAACGCTGAGCACCAAAGAATTGATGCTTTTGAACTATGGTGTTGGAGAAGACTCTTGAGAGTCCCTTGGACTGCAAGGAAATCCAACCAGTACATCCTAAAGGAGATCAGTCCTGGGTGTTCATTGGAAGGACTGATGATGAGGCTGAAACTCCAATACTTTGGCCACCTGATGCGAACAGCTGACTCACTGGAAAAGATCCTGATGCTGGGAGGCATTGAGGGCAGGAGGAGAAGGGGATGACAGGGGATGAGATGGTTGGATGGCATCACTGATTCGATGGACATGGGTTTGGGTGGACTCCGGGAGTTGGTGATGGACAGGGAGGCCTGACGTGCTGCGGTTCATGGGGTCACAAAGAGTCGGACAAGACTGAGTGACTGAACTGACTGAACTGAAGCAACTGAACAACAGTCAGGAAGAGGTAGAGCTGCTGGTACACGGTGGGGGCAAGGAAGACTATGTTTGGTACCCAAGAGATTCATTTGAGTGTTTCTTGATACTTGTTTACCTAATTTTGATGGTAAATAGATTAAGTGCAATAGTTATTGCCTGAGAAGGCCAGGGTGACTTCAGAAATGAGAGCCTGGCTCACCTCTCCAGGTAAGTTATCTAAACCTTCAGAGGCACTCGTTGAGGATGAGGGGTCAGGATAGTAGAGGACAAAGATGATGAGTATCTATTCTGTCCTGTGGTGGTCAGTGCAGTAGTTCATACCATTAACCTTAATTTTAAGTTTTTTCAGAAGAGTCCACTGGAGTCCTGAAAGATCTCCTTCCAGGACACATACCAACAAATAGATCTGAATATCATGAGGGTGGACTGTAGTGAATGCTCCGGTATACCTGCCCAATTCTCTTCCCTACCTCCATCAGGACCAGCTACTAAGAGTGTTGTCAATGGACAGGGGGCACAGCTGAAGAGGGTCACCTTGCCCAGCGTCACACACCTGTCTTGAGGGTGGCATCAGTCCAATGAGTCATTGCTGTGAATTATAAAGGCTCAGCCACATTGCCCCAAGTTGGGACCATCCAAGTGCCAGATTTCCCCAAAGGATGGGCTGATGGTGCTATTTTTGTGACTGCATGACCACCCAGCTTCATCCTGTTCCAACCCTACTCCTTTATTTCACAGACCTTGATCCTGGAAGCCATCTCCAAAATTCTTTGTGAATGCTAATTTTTTACTCAGAGTCTGTTTTCCAGAGAATAAGGCAGATAACAAAAACCAATTCTCTGACTCAAAAGAACAACAGATCACACACACACACACACACACAAATAACAGTAAACTCCAGAAAATTAGATTAAAAAAAAAAGATATTTGGAGGTAGGAAGAAAGAGAAGAAAAGTCAGAAAGAAAGATAAGAGTTCTCTCAAAAGATCAGCAATGTGTCTGATGACTGACTTCTCTAGAGAAAAATGTACATATATTTTACTATATTATCTTATTTTTTTATATGGCATCTCCTCAGGCTACCATAACAAAATAACACAGACTGGGTGACTTAAACAGCAGAACATTTTTTCTTAGTTCTGGAGTCTGGGAGTCTAAGCTCAGGGTGCCAACATGGTTGAGTTCTGGTGAGAGCTCTCTCCATGGCTTGTGGACAGCCACCTTCTGCCTATGTCTTTACATGACGCAGAGAAAGGACAAGCACTCTGGTGTCTCTTCTTTTTTTTAAAAATTGAAGTAGGTTTGATTTGCGGGGCTTCCCAGATGGCTCATTCATAAAGAATCTGCCTGCCAAGCAGGAGACATGGGTTCAATCCCCAAGTCAGGAAGATCCCTTGGAGAAGGAAATGGCAACCCACTCGAGTATTCTTGCTTGGGAAATCCCATGGGCAGAGGAGCCCCGAGGGCTATAATCCATGGGGTCTCAAAGAGTCAGACATGACTTAGTGACTAAACGGCAATGACAGCATAGTTGCCTAGCAATGTTGTTTAATTTCTGCTATACAGTGAAGTGATTCAGCTTTTCGTACATGTAAATTACTTTTCTTTCTTTTTATTTTAATTTGTTGAAGTATAGTTGATTTACAATGGTATGCTAGTTTCAGGTGTACAGCAAAGTGAATCAATTTTATATATACCAAAAGTTTTTAAGATTCTTTTCCGATATATGCCTTTGCAGAGTATTAAGTACACATTCTTTTTTATATTCTTTTCCATGATGGTTTATCACAGGATATTGAATATAGTTCCCTGTGCTATGCAGTAGGTCTTTGTTGTTTATTCATTCTCTGTACAGTAGTTTGCGTCTGCGAATCTCAAGCTCCCAGTCCATCCCTCCCCGACCCCCTCCCCCTTGACAACCACAGGTCTGTTCTCTATGTCTGCGAGCTTGTTTCTGTTTTCTAGATAGGCTCATTTGTGTCATTTTTTAGATTCCACATGAGTTATATCATACGATGTTTATCTTTCTGACTTACTTCACTTAGTATGATCATCACTAGGTCCCTCCATGTTGCTGCAAATGGCATTATTTCACTCTTTTTATGACAGAATTATTTCATTATATATCTGTACTATACCTTCTTTATCCATTCATCTGTCAATGGACATTTAGGTTGCTTAGGTTGTTGTAAATAGTTTTGCAGTGAACACAGGGGTGCATGCATCTTTTCAAATTATAGTCCTCTCTGGATATATACCCAGGAGTGGGATTGCAGGGTCACATGGCAACTCTATTTTCAATTTCTTGAGGAACCTCCGTACTGTTTTCCACAGTGGCTGCACCAACTTACATTCTCACCAGTGGTGTAGGAGGGCTCTCTTTTCTCCATCCCCTCTCCAGCATTTGTCATTTGTAGACTTTTAAATGATAACCATTCTGACTGAGAGTACCTCAGTGTAGTTCTGATTTGCATTTCTCTAGAGAAAATATGGAAGCCAGAAATGGTGAATTGATATCTTCAATGTGCTAAAATAAAATGACCCATAATTCCATACTCAGGAAAGTTATCAATCAAGAATAAGAGTAAAATACAGAAATTTTCAGAAAAACTAAAACTGAGAAAGTTTACTAACAGCAGATACTTATTGAGAAAAATGGCCGAAATGTGCAAGGATATATGATTAGTGGAGATTTTGGTAAATTTGTAGATAAAACTGAGAAAACTGAAATAATGATAATATCTAGTCTCTGGGGCAAAAAGCCAAGAACTTAAACATGGAAAAAAATAGTGTGTTGTAAATGATCAGATTTAAGGCATTCTAAGGTCGTGGTATTTTCTGAGAAAAAAATAAAGATACTGTTTGTACTTTGTTGAAAAGTATAGACTTGGAGCATTTAATTTCCAATCAAGTACAGGGAAAAGTAGGATGAAGAAGAGGAAGAATGCAGTCAGTCCAAAGAATATAATGAGTGGGTATAAAACAGTAAAGACAGAAAGAATAGAAAAGACAGATATAAGAGGGTGGAAATAATTCAATCAGTGATCACAATATATGTAAGTGGATTAAACTCTCCTGTTAAAACACAAAGACTCGGCCTATATAAAAAGGAACTTACATAATTTCAAATATAATATATGAATACAGAAAAATTTAAAGTTGAAGGCTAGGAAAAATACGGAGGAAAATGTTAACCAAAAAAAGCAGCTGTAAAGGAAAAAAGCTTTAAGAAAGATAAGGAGAATCACAGCACAATGCTGAGAGGTTCAGCTTATCAGGAAGGTCACCGTAGAAAACATATTCACTAGGTTGGGAAGATCCTCTGGAGAAGGAAAAAGCAACCCACTTTAGTATTCTTGCTTGGAAAATTCCTTGGACAGAGGAGGAGCCTGGAGGGCTACAAAGAGTCAGACATGATGGAGCAACTGAGCATGTATGTATGCAATAGCATAGCTTCAAAACTGTACATTATATACATATACATATTTAGATCTATAAAGAGTTATTCACAAATTCTTCACTATTTTAATACAGTGTTCTTGGTTATTGATAGATGAAGCAGAAAACAACATTGGCAAAGATATTTAAGATTTGAACAACACAGTTCAAAAAACTTTTAGGAAATTGTCCTGGTTCATATTACCCTTCCTCCCCGCCCAGAGTTCTCCTTCACTCCACGTGCACTCCCATTACTCTTGCTCTGGACCGTTTCATTTGCTTATCTCAGGGAAGTTCTTGATTCCTTCTTCTGTGCCTCAGTATGTTGTTTGCCTCTGGTTTGAGGCTCTACCCTCATTTGGCTTTCCCAGATTCTTAAGCAGGTTCTTTCTTCTAGTGTCTTAGCTGGGAGAAGTCCCTGATGGGCAGGACCAGACTTTGACCCCCTTGCCTTTCTTACATTACAAAATGAATAGGTGGGCAGGTTCAGATACCACATAAATGTTGGCACATGTTGGGGAAGGGCTCATAAATGTACAACAAATATTAACTTACTTCAAGAGTTTTCTTCCAGCATCCTTTCTCTCTAGACCACGGTGCCTAGCCAAGTCAGATCCTAATCCTTAAATGCAGAGAGCTTTATCATCCTACAATTTCCCAGCCCTGCATCCCTACACATTTCAGGTCTTTATCTTCCTTCTCAGTTTAGTCCTTGTTTTCTACCAGTTTGTACCAGTTTCAGGATGAGAGTCTGAGAATGGCTTCTCTAAGTAGGGCTTTTGACAGGAGTAGCAGAGGCAGACAGAAACCACCCATAGTATCTACCGCACATGCTGGGCTCTCCCAGCTGAAAGCTTTCTTAGACAATGAGAATCATCTGGCAATAAATATCAAGGGCTACAAAGCAGATTCTACTCTTCAATCCAGTAATTCTACCTCTGGGAATTTACTACAAGGAAATAACTTCAGCAGAGGAAAAAGTCATCTGTGTAAAGATGTTCAAAGCAGTCCAATTCATAAGAAAAGAATCAGTCCAGTTCATAAACTGCTCAGTCATGTCCAGCTCTTTGTGACCCCATGGACTGTAGCCCGCCAGGATCCTCTATCCATGGGGATTCTCCAGGCAAGAATACTGGAGTGGATTGCTAGTTCCTTCTCCAGGGAATCTTCTCAGCCCAGGAATCGAACCCAGGTCTCCTGTATTGCAAGCAGATTCTTTACTATCTGAGCCACCAGGGAAGCCCATAAGAAAAGAAGACTGGAGACAATTCATATTACCACCAATGGGGAAATGACAGAGCAAATTGTAACACATTATCACAATAGATACTCTATAGCTGTTTCAATGACAAATATACACACTAAGCCAATTCTTAGAAATGAACTTGTAAACTTAACATTCAGTGACAGGCAGCAGACTGAAAAATATTATCTGTTGCATGCAAGACCTTCTAAATCCTGAAGTGAGATAGGATCATCTGGTTCTGAGGACAAGGAA
Source organism: Bison bison bison (assembly GCF_000754665.1). NCBI lineage: Eukaryota > Metazoa > Chordata > Mammalia > Artiodactyla > Bovidae > Bison > Bison bison. Next base: position 1,372,302 of record NW_011477142.1, on the reverse strand, counting down.
ACTGAGGCTCAAGGGGTGGGTGAAACGGAATCAAGGGGTTTAGTGCCCTTCCTTCCTGGAGAAGAACTAGAATTGGAGACTGGGTCTCTCTAATTCAAGTCCATATCCTCCTGAGAAGGCAGCTCCCAGCTGTGTCTAATTTTCTGGCAACTATGTAAAGGAAACATAGAGTGATCCAAGGAGATTAGAGTTTATTTTTAATTGTCCTATTAATGAAAAATTGTTTAAATTTAAGTTAGAAATAAACAAAGGACTAAAATGAGATCTGTCCCACGAAGACTAGCCTGAACATAGCTTGACTAGGCACCCCCTATTAGGATCCCTGTAGTATAGAAGCCCACACTGGTTATCTCCCCATGAAGTATCTATATCATCTGAGGGCTTGTCCAGCCCACACATGCCCTCTTGTCTCTGGCTCTGACCCTGCATTGAAACCCTACACCATAGTGAGCTACTGCTCCCGGTGGAAGCATGAATATTTATTTTCAGTTTGTTTGGAGCCAAAAAAGATGAGTAAAAATCACTGGTGAAAGCACGGTCTTCAAAAGGTTCCTGTGAAACCCCAGGAGCTTGTATCTCATGTGGGAGGAATAAGCATCCTCTTATTTTAAACACGAGCAGGTGACATTGTATAAAATAAAGCATACCTTGGTATTTGTGTGAATTTTGGAGTAAGGATAATTTTGGTTCAAGTCTTGACCCAGCTATAATTGTAAGATCTATTTTACACATGTGTAAACACATGCACACACCGTTTTGGCTTGTCCTTAGAAATTCTTAGACCTGCTTGTTTATCTTGCTCTTTAATAAAGCTGAATTTTGTAACCAAGGAAATATCCTAGTTCTTGGGCCTAAAGATGTCTCAGCAAAAGATAAGGATTAGAGATACTTTGTTTCTTAAAGGTTTTCTGTTTTTTGGTAGCTGCTGCTACTGCTGCTAAGTCACTTCAGTCGTGTCCGACTCTGTGCAACCCCAAAGATGGCAGCCCACCAGGCTCCCCCGTCCCTGGGATTCTCCAGGCAAGAACACTGGAGTGGGTTGCCATTTCCTTCTCCAATGCATGAAAGTGAAAAGTGAAAGTGAAGTCTCTCAGTCGTGTCCGACTCTTAGCGACCCCATGGACTGCAGCCCACCAGGCTCCTCCATCCATGAAATTTTCCAGGCAAGAGTACTGGAGTGGGATGCCATAGCTATAGATTAAGTATTACTGTCCCCTCCAAATTCAGGTGTTGAAACCTAATCCCCAATATGATAGTATTTGGAGGTGGGGCCTTTGGGAAGTAGTTAGGTCATGAGGGCAGAGCTCTCCTGAATGGGATTCAGTTCAGTTCAGTCGCTCAGTCCTGTCCGACTCTTTGCAACCCCATGAATCGCAGCACGCCAGGCCTCCCTGTCCATCACCAACTCCCGGAGTTCACCCAGACTCACATCCATCGAGTCAGTGATGCCATCTAGCTATCTCATCCTCTGTCGTCCCCTTCTCCTCTTGCCCCCAATCCCTCCCAGCATCAGAGTCTTTTCCAACGAGTCAACTTTTCGCATGAGGTGGCCAAAGTACTGGAGTTTCAGCTTCAGCATCATTCCCTCCAAAGAAATCCCAGGGCTGATCTCCTTCAGAATGGACTGGTTGGATCTCCTTGCAGTCCAAGGGACTCTCAAGAGTCTTCTCCAACACCACAGTTCAGAAGCATCAATTCTTCAGCGCTCAGCCTTCTTCACAGTCTAACTCTCACATCCATACATGACCACAGGAAAAACATAGCCTTGACCAAATGAACCTTTGTTGGCAAAGCAATGTCTCTGCTTTTGAATATGCTATCTAGGTTGGTCATAACTTTCCTTCCAAGGAGTAAGTGTCTTTTAATTTCATGGCTGCAGTCACCATCTGCATGATTTTGGAGCCCAGAAAAATAAAGCCTGACACTGTTTCCACTGTTTCCCCATCTATTTTCCATGAAGTGATGGGACCAGATGCCATGATCTTTGTTTTCTGAATGTTGAGCTTTAAGCCAACTTTTTCACTCTCCACTTTCACTTTCATCGAGAGGCTTTTTAGATTCTCTTCACTTTCTGCCATAAGGGTGGTGTCATCTGCATATCTGAGGTTATTGATATTTCTCCCGGCAATCTTGAATGGGATTAGTGCCCTTAATAAAGAGACTTCACCGAACTCTTTCCTTTCCTTCAACCATATGAAGACTTAGTGAGAAGATGGCCATCTAGGAACCAAGAAATGGGCTCTCACCAGACACCGAATATGCCAGCACCATGAGCTTGGACATTCCATCCTCTAGAACTCTGAGAAACAGAATTCTGTTTCCATAAGGTTCAATCCCTGGATTGGGAAGATCTCCTGGAGGAGGAAATGGCAAGTCACTCCTGGTATTCTTGCCTAGAAAATACCATGAACAGAGGAACCTGGTGGGCTACAGTCCATGGGGTCATAGAGAAATGGACATGACTGAACACATGACGGATGATGATAAGCCACCCAGTCTATGGTATTTACTGCAGCCACCCGAACAAGCTAAGACATTGGCTGATGTTTTTGGTTTTACTCCTTGTTCTCCACTAGGGCACCTGTCAGCAAGAGCTGCAACAACAGCAGTCCTTTGGACTCTTCCTGAGACTTGGCACCTACAGTCCAGCTGACTGACTTCACCACCTCCTGCTTAAATGCTCCTGATTGGAGAAGCAGTTGGATCACATGCGTGAGCTGACCAATGAATAAAGGGCAAGGGACCATTTTGAAGTAGCAGCCTCCTTGACCTAAAGAAACCTTAAAGCCAACCCAGGCAGAGAAATGGTAGATGTCTCCAAGCTCAAGGGCAATAGACCCACAGGAGACCTTGCCATCAGACCAGCTTCTGAATTATCTTTTTTCGGTACTCTTCAGAGCCAGAGGCAAGTTCTTTAATGACTTTGCAGAAGTAGCAAGATATTGTTACTGTCGTTAAGTCGCTAAGTCGTGTCAGACTCTTTGTGACCCTGTGGACTGTAGCCCCAGGCTCCTCTGTCCATGGGATTTCCTAGGCAAGAATACTGGAGTGGGTTGCCTTTTGTAGCAAGATGAGGTGGTAGGAAAAGATAAGGGAAATGGGATTGTAACAGCCTTACAATGAACTGATTTCCTGCCCTGCTTCTTGCCTGGTGTCATGACCATATCCTTTGAGTTAAAAGTAATATTTTGAGGACTTTCCTGGTGGTCCAGTGGTTAAGAATCCACCTGCCAATGTGGGAGACATGGGTTTGATTCCCTGGTCCAGGAATATCCCACTTGCTAAGGAACGACTAAGCCTGTGCGCCACAACTACCGAAACCCACGCACCTGAAGTCTGTGCTCCACAAAAACAAAAGCCACTACAATGAGAAGTCTGCTCACAGCAATGAAGAGCAGCCCTGCTCACTGCAACTGGAGAAAGCCTGCCAGCAGCAACAAAGACCCAGTGCAGCTAAAAATAAATAGTTTTAAAAATTAATATTTTTATTAAGTGACAGGCAGTTGGGACTTTTTTATTTTTCTTGGCTATGACAAAAACATAGGAAAGAAACAATAGCTGGAAGGCACAGGAGCAGGAAGAATAGCTCAGGTACAAAAGTCAGGAGCTTGGGTTACAGGGAAGGAATTAGCAGGGGAGGCTGTGCTGTACAGACCCCTCTGAGAGCCACCCGCAGATATAGTGACTTCCTTTCAGGGCATTTCATCTCTCTCATCTTGAGATTCCTTATCTGTAGATGGGGCTGATTCTCCCATGTTGCAGAGTTCTGGCTTTTGAGAGAATGTCTGGCTAGCAGTAGCCATTTAATGAATGAGAAATATGTCCATCATCAATATGCTTTTGTCTGTTGGATTCCCTTCCTGCCCTTCTTGCTTCCAAAGCTGAACTGGCTGTGAATCAATAGGAAATCGGGCAGGACAAGTGTTACCATGTGTGATGGTTCATGTTATGTGTCAAGTTGACTGGGCCACAGGGTGCCCAGACATTTGGTCAGATGTTGTTCTAGATGTATCTGTGAGGCTGTTTCTGGATGAGGACTAACATTTGAACCAGTAATCTGTGCAAAGCAGATGCCTTCCCTGATGTGGGTGGCCTCATCCAATCAAATAACAATCTATATAGAACAAAAAGGCTGAGTAAGAGGGGCTACTGTTGTTTTATTGGCTTGAACTGGGGCATCAGTCTTTTCCTTTCTTTAGACTCAAACTGGAACATCTCTCTTCTTGGGTCTTCAGTTTGCAGGCTTTCGGACTGGAATTTGCTCCATTGTCTCTCCTGATTCTCAGGCCTTTGGACTTGGACTAGGACCACATCATGGGCAATCCTTCATCTCCAACCTCTTGATCGACAATCTTGGAATTTCTCAGCCACCATCACTGTGTAAACCAAGCCCTTATAATTAATAAAGAAAACATATCTATTTCTCTTTCTCTGAAGAATCCTGTCTAGTACAACACTTAGGGCTCAAATTTTAGAGGCCAGGCCCAGAGGAGGACCTGCAGAGCCAGGGGAGGCCTTCCACACCAGGAAGGAGGAGCCCACTTACAGAAGCCAAGAGCAGGCACCACAGGAAGAACAGGAAACTGTGCCCCTCGCCTTGTTTGCCCTCTTTAACTGCCAGAAACAGTCTGAGCTGGTCTGGCTCCTGTGTGTGTTCTAGAAGTGGCCCCTGTTTGGCTGAGCCAGGAGGGACCTTAACATCAGATCAGATCAGTCACTCAGTCATGTCCGACTCTTTGCGACCCCATGAATCGCAGCACGCCAACGTAAGAACTGGTAAGATGAAGCATACCACTCTGAGTGTGCTCTGAACACCTTGCACATAATAGAACTATAATCTTGCAGCATCCCACTATATTTTGAGAACATGCCTGTCTCTCTCACTGGTCTGTGAGCTCTGTGTGGAGAGGGATTGGTTCAGATTCATCCCAGTTCCCTCACAGCCCAGCTCAGGACCTGACACCAAGCTTGGCTCATGGTGGACCCTTTTGTAACTCTTACTGTAGATAAGCATTCGGGTGACGGAAACACTTCCTTCTTTCCTTCTTTCCCACACATTTGTCTCATCTATTTCTCAGATGTTAAGGATTTTGAACCAAGTAGTCTTTGGGGGGACCAGGATGGGCTAGCCTGTGTTGCAGTAACAGCCTACTTTAAAATCTCAGTAACTTAACACAAGTTAATTTCTGACTCATGCAAAGTTCCCTGTAGTTCTGGGCAGCTCTCCAGAACAGCTGCTCTGCATACAGCAGCTCAGCAAGCCCAGACTCCTGTGATTTGGAGTCTCCATCATCTCAGCCGGGGAAGGGCAGGCGCTCGTGGACAGCACACACTCCACACACTTTCTCGGCTGTGTCTCGGCCCAGTTATGCAAGTGCTACATCCCCTCAGAGCCAAGGGGCCAGATCTACTCCTGCAGCCACACCTACCTAACCACACACTTGTTAGGATGAGTGGTTTTCTGTGTGCCCAGGAAGGGGGAGACCTGGATACTGGTGTGTACTAATCGTACCTTGATTTGTTGTTGTTTAGCTAAGTCATGTCCAACTCTTTGCGATCCTTTGGACTACAGCCTTCCAGGCTCCTCTGTCCATGGGATTTTCCAGGCAAGAATACTGGAGTAGATTGCCATTTCTTTCCCCAGGGGATAGTCCTGACCCAAGGATCTATCCTGTGTCTCCTGCATCTCCTGCACTGGCAGGAGGATTCTTTACCACTGAGCCACCAGGAAAGCCCACTAATCATACCCACCAAGCTAAAATGTAGGGCAGCCTGAATTAAAAGTGAGAAAACTACCATAATTTATGTTCTTGTTTTGATTCATCCAGTCATTTATTTATTCATTCAACAATTACTAATTAAGCACCTCCTAGATGTTAAGCATTTTTCTATGAACTGGAGCATAGCAGTGAGTAAGACAAAGTCTCCGACATTACGAGCTTACGTTCTAATAGAGAGAGACATCCAAATAGGCATATAAACTCTCAGAGGGTTATATGTGCTATAAAAGAAAGTAAAAAAGAATAAAAGGCTATAGAGAGATGGAGGAAGTTGCTGTTTGGGATGCAGTGTTAGAGGAAGTTTTTGTTGATAAGAGGTTTGGTGAAGTGAGGGGGACAAACCAGTACATGGAGGGAGGGGAGGCAGTATTATGGGCAGAAGTAAGATTCAGGGCCATGGTCAGTTCCTTCATCTAGTTCATTCATTTAGCAAACATTTATTGAGCTCTCCTCACCATGCCAGGCCCTTTCTTAAAGAGCTGGTGATTTAAATATGAATGAAACCCAGACAGTGGCCTCCAGCAGTCCAGTCCAGTAGGGCAGATGGATTTGCAAACAAATACAATGAGAAGTAAGGTGGGGGCTTCCCTGATGGCCCAGTGGTTAAAAATCTGCCTGCCAATTCAGGGACACAGGTTCGATCCCTGGTCCAGGAAGATTCCTCATTCCACAGGGCAACTAACCCTGAGTGCTACAAATACTGAACCCTCATTTCTAGAGCCCCTGATCCACAAAAAGAGAAGCAACCACAATGAGAAGCCTGAGTACTACAACTAGAGCATAGCTCCAACTCACTGCAACTAGAGAAAGCCTACACATAGCAATGAAGACCCACTGCTGCTGCTGCTAAGTTACTTTAGTCGTGTCCGACTCTGTGTGACCCCATAGACGGCAGCCCACCAGGCTCCTCCGTCCATGGGATTTTCCAGGCAAGAGTACTGGAGTGGGGTGCCATCGCCTTCTCCGAATGAAGACCTGGTATAGCCAAAAATAAAATACACAAATAATTTTTAAAAAAGAAGTAGGGTGTCAGAGGAGACACAAAATTGAGAACTGCAGTTTCCATTTGCATAGAGAAAGGTCAAGAAAAATGTTATGCGAGAGGGGACTTGATGGTCTAAAGTGGGAATTAGGAAAATCAGCTATTAAGATGAAAGCGTTGTATGCATTATTTCTGCTGTGTAACAAAATGCCCCCAAACTGTGGCTTAAACCGCAATATTTCATTCTTTTTCATGATTCTGTGCATTGGCTGAACTCTATAGGACAGTTTTTCTGGCACATGTGGTCCTGACCAGGTCACTCGTGTGGATGCATTCAGCTGGGAGCCTTGGCATGGGCTGATGTCCAGGGTGGCTTCATTTTCATGTCTCGTGCCTTACTGAGGGACTGAAACATCTGTGGCTGACTGGGCCTCCCTTCCTCTTTCTCTCTCTCTGTGGGATCTTTCATCTGAACTTCTTTACATGGCGGCTGGATCCCAAGAGGGTGAACAGAGGCTGCAAGGCCTCTTAGGGGCTGAAAGTCACAGTGTCTTTTCCACTGCATTCTGTTAATCAAAACTGATCAAAAAGCCAGCCCAGATCCAAGAGGAGGGGAAACAAACTTGACCTACTTCCTGTCCAGGGCTGGAAGGAATTGGTGGAGGCCCTATTTTCAGACAGTCTACCACAAGCGTTAACAATACAGTAAAGCAGACATGTCTATGTGCTCCCACGCTGTCCTCCCAACTTGAGCCAAAATCACTAATTGCTCCCAGCACACTTACCTGCTGAGCCTAGGAGCTTCTCAAGCTTCTCAAGCTCTGGGCAGATTGACCAGATTCAGGGCAAGAAAGGAGACCCATTTGTTATCCCCAGTCATAAAGGAATATAATAACTGCCAAAAATGCATCTGTGATATGATTATATAAACTCTTTAGCTATTGTGTCTGGAGATAAACTAGGGATGGGAAAAAGCAATAGGATTCTGGATGATGCATCTCATACTTTTGTGATGAATGCGTGCGTGCCTGCTCAGTCTCTCAGGCATGTCCAACTCTTGTGACCCCATGGACTGTAGCCCATCAGGCTCCTCTGTCCATGGGATTCTCCAGGCAAGAATACTGGAGTGGGTTGCCATTTCCTCCTCCAGGGGATCTTCCCAACCCAAGGTCTGAATCTTGCACTGCAGGCGGATTCTTTACCACTGAGCCATCAGGGAAGCCTTTTGTGATGAATAGGCAGTTTTAAATGCCCAAGGGATGTGAAAACTTTAAAAAGAATTATACTACAGAACAAAGATGGAAAAAGAAGAAAAACCTCTTGAGGAGGGTTTGGGTGAAGAGCAAGCATGTCTGGCCTGGAGAGAAGGGAATTCAGGGAAAGCATAGGAAAGGAGGCAGCTGACACAGGCATGTCAGGGGGTTCTGGAGAGAACAATTTGGGCTGAACTCGAGAGACTGTTCTTGGTTTCTGGCCAGAATGGGCTTGACACTCCTCAGCCCTGGAGCTTGGGGAAATCGACTAGCTGGGCTTAGAGGTACAACAGGTTGGAATGCAGAGGCAGCTTTATGTGTCCAGTTCAGCTAGCTGAATTCCACAGCAAAGCTCAGTACCTGTATTTGACCTGCTTCCATGGGGTTTCAACCCCCAGGGGTACTATAATGTATTAAAATCAGTTTTGGGCTCTAAACTGCTGAGAGTGTTCTATTTCAGACACCTCATCATAAAAAAAAGTTACAGAACAACAGTTAGGACTGAGCTCATAAGAACTGAGGCAAGAGAGGAGAAATCTACGCTATTGCCTTCAGTGGTGTTGGCAGCTGAATTAATTAGGCACCAAAGCGAGGGGCCAGGAGGCTTCCTAAGAGATCCTGAACTTGTGGTATCTCCTGACCATTTAAGTTTTAGGTATTCTGGCCTTTTCTCTTCAGCAAAGCAAAATCTCAATGTAAAGGCACTGTGAGGAATTTAAGGCAAGGATATCTCTCCCTTTCCTCTAGACAGCAGTGATGTGTTGGGAAGCACAATGGATCTGGAGTCAGGAGGGGTCTAACCCAAGGGGCGTCTGTAGCATACAGTGTTTTGGTATCATCTAGACTTGGACTTGGAGCCAGACCTTGCCATTTCCTGGCTTGCTGGCATGCCTCAGTCGGTAAGTTTGTAAGGTGGTAGTAATGATGCCTGCTTTTTGAAGTTGTCATGAAGTTAGTACCTGTGGTAAAGGAGTAATAGCTGCAGAGCACTTGTCATCTAATACAGGCTTTTATCCTTAGTGTTCATCAGCCTGTGGACCTTCAAATAAATACATTTTTTTCTTT
>NW_011477142.1:1346595-1363122 GCF_000754665.1 Bison bison bison | reverse complement strand
TTTTTTTCTTTTTCTTTTTTTTTTTTTTACGAATGTGAATTCTGCTGCAACTTGGTTAAAGGGAGCTAGTCCAGTTGCTGAGTGGTCCCAGATGCGGTGGCTGCCTGCTGCTGCTAAGTCACTTCAGTTGTGTCCGACTCTGTGTGATCCCACAGACGGCAGCCCACCAGGCTCCCCCGTCCCTGGGATTCTCCAGGCAAGAACACTGGAGTGGGTTGTCATTTCCTTCTCCAATGCATGAAAGTGAAAAGTGAAAGTGAAGTCTCTCAGTCGTGTCCGACTCTTAGCGACCCCATGGACTGCAGCCCACCAGGCTCCTCCATCCATGGGATTTTCCAGGCAAGAGTACTGGAGTGGGGTGCCATGGCCTTCTCCAAGTGGTTGCCTGCTCCTTCCCTAATGAGTAGGAAAAGATCCTTTTGTGTTGAGGTTTCAAATCGACCATCTACGAGGCCAGATTACTATAGGTTCTGGAATTCGGGGAAAACCTTTTCCCCAGATAAAATAGAAAATTGCATTTCCTGACATCACAGCTACTATCTGGGTTTCCTTCTACATCAGCTATCATATTATGGCTACTGTAGCCTGTTAAAACATTTACCATAAACTCTCCCCTAGGGTATTTCAAGGCTCTCCCCATAAAACTTCCTAAGCAGGAAAATCCTCTGGGAATATAAAGATGGGTATGCATTAGGAGAAGGATGGGAACATTTCAGTTTATGACTTAAGAAACCTTCCCTGGGGTAACCGAGGTGGGGGGTGGGGCAAGTTTCTTCACAAGGGTTTTTTACTAAGATATTTCTTCTTCAGTGTTGGTATATGTGTAATGTTGTTCAAGTCCAAAATATTTCCTTATTGCATCTGCTGTGGTGTTTGTCTGGCTGAGAGAGGCTCAAAGCTTCGATCAGATTCTTTTCTAGACATTTTAGAAATGCTCTTTTTTTTAGGGTTTCAAGATATTTGCCTTCAAGTTTCAGTTTCGTGACTGTTCACTCTGTTCTGATCATGAGGACCTGAGAGGTGATCTATTTGTAGAGCGAACACTGAACGTGTCCTGTGAGCCAGGAGCTGTGCTAAACTCGGGAAGGAGAGAGCAGCGAGACGAGCCTCAGCCCTGAGGAACTCAGTCCAGTGACAGTTGCTCCTCTGGCCAAAGGCCATTCTTGTCCTCAGAAAGGCTGGCTAAACTATATATACCTTATTGATTTATTGCCTGCATGAGATGTAGAGTAAATTATCTTCTACAACAGCTCAAACCCTAGCACTCAGCTGCCATATTTAGGTAGGGTAATGCTAGATGTTGTAACAAGTAAACCCCCAAGTATGTTGGACCAGTAGAACAGAAAATCATTTCTTGCTCACTCTCAGCCCAAATGTGAGCTTCTTTTTAGCAAGCTGCTCTTCTCCCAGCAGGGAGGTCTGGGAGGGCCTGTGATGGGACACTCTGCTTTCTACCAGAGGATGGGAGGAGTAGGAATAGAGAAGAAACAACCGCTTCTTAAATACACTGACCCAAGGTGACACAGAGGACTTCTGTTCTCCTCCCATCAGTGAGAACAAGTCCCACAGTCATGTCGAGATACAAGGGTGAAGCGGGGCTTGGCTTGGCAGTCACTTCCAGCAGTGTGGCTCCACGGTGGAGTGCATACACCATGCTTTCTGGACAACTAGCTGCTTTAGCCATTTCTGCTTTCCATGAATAGGTAAAAAAATCTGTAATGACCTTCCCACTGATTTGCCCATCTCACTCCTGTTTCTTGGCTTACTTTGCTCCTGTGTTTTACTCCAGGATAGCGTAACTCCCTTTATAGGGTGACGAGATTAAAAGAACGGTGAACCGGATTCAGATGATCTGGGTTCTAGAATTATGAACACTATCTCACAGGCTGATCTTGAGCAAATCATCTTTCTTCCATGTGTTTCCCTTTATCTGTAAAATAAAGATACTAGTACCTACCATTCACATTCAAAGTGCCTCGCATAGGACCTGACAAATAGGGGGAAACTCAACGCATATTTACCTATTAATTGAGTGAATGGTGAAAGAATTTTTTATCAGCCGTTTTTCTACTAGCTTCCACTGGTTCCTGTGGTCATGTTTCTTAATGTTATTTAGGTATGTGGTGGGAGGGGATGGGAAGGGAATTGGAGTTTGCTCAGTGACTCAATAAAGTCACTGAAGGCAGAGACCATGTGTGAGCTCCCTTATGTACATCCACTCCTTAGCGTGTATATGAAGGGGATGCCTAGTAAGCCTGTGCTCGGTAAGTGAATTTTGTCGAATTATGGGGAATGATTATGCTATTATGCCTCCAAGGGACTGAACATTGAAGTTATAATCATAACTTCATACATCACAGTTATGGCCATAGGCTTGGGCTGGGGTCTCCCAACCCTTAAAACTCAGATTATTTTTGTTCTTCTGTTTCCAAGGTGCAAGGCAACATTTCCAAGGTGGGAAAGTCAATATTGGCCCTTTCCTGACTGAAAATGTGAGAGGACCCTTCTGTTCACCAAGTAGATGGCTTTTGGCCTCTAGACTGACTTTGGAAGCCAAATTGCACACTTGAGTATTCAAAGCAGTAAGTCTTTCTAGCAAATTGTAAGCAACTGGTGCTGGGTTTGAGTTAGACATTGAAAGACTTGGTTTCAAATCCTGAATGTGCCACTAATTGAATAGGACTGAGTGTCTGAGTGGAAAGAGCATGAGCTTTGCAGCTCAACAGCTCTGGCTTCAAATTTGGGTTTGTCTGGGAGGTTTTAGGCACCTCATTCAACCCTCCAAGCCTCAGTTTCCTCATGTGCAAAATGAAACTATATCCTGCCACCCTCCTTTCCTGTCTTGGTCACTCGCAGGTTTGTTGAGAGGCAATTTAGTATAAATGTTGAATGATTAGGCTCTGGTGGCAGACATCCTGGCTCCTTGACAAGTTATAACTTTTCCATGCCTCAGTTTCCCAATCTATATAATGGGGACAATAGTACTTCCTACCCTATATGCTATTGTGAGGATTAACTGGGTTAATTGATATAAAATGCTTAGAAGAGTGCCTGGCACAAAAATAAGCAGTTAACTGTAATACGTAATAATAGCTATTATATTACTATTATTATTTCTATTATCAAGAGAAATAACTGAATGTCAAGTTCTTTGATAATTTTAAGGCCATAAATCTTAGATTTCATTTCTAAAGCAATAGACCTTCCCCTGTCTTCACCCAGATCTATGGAATCATAGGAAGTTTCTCAGTATCCAGGAGACACTTGCTGGAATTTTATGCTTCTGGTTCCTGTGGCTGAGGGAAGGTGGACTTCCTCCCCATCCAAGCCTGCACTCTGGTGCTTTTGCCCCGTTGGGCTTGGAATATGTGTATCCTTCAGTGCAACTCCTAGTTGTACTAACCAAGGCATTTCCCACCGTGTGTTTACACTGTCCCTGGGGTGGGAGGGAACTGGCCTCAGGACAGCACCACAGAGGAGACAGCAGGGTGCCAGGACCTCTCTTTGTGTGAGCCATCTTCTGACACTTCACCCTGGGAAACAGGGTGGGACATGGGGCTAGTGGGGGAAAAGACCACATGCTAGGAGGCTGAGAACGTGGAGCTTAAGGTCTGACTAACTTGTGTCTGAATCTCAGCTTTCCCTTTCCAGGGTTATGTTACGCTGGTCATTGACTTCACCAACTTGAGCCTTGGTGTGTTCATCTAGGAACTGGGGATAATAATGCCTCCTCTCTAGAGTGGGGATGAGCACTGGGTGGGTGCCATGCTTCAGTGTCTAGCATGCAGCAAGTTCCAAAATGTGAACTAGAGCCCATGGGCTGAGGGTCCGCAAAGCTGGCTTCAGATAAAACCTCTGCTACAAAAGTTCTGCAAGGCTTTGGGCAAGTCAGTTCATTTCTCTGGGTCTTAATTTTCTTCATCTGTAAGGTGGGTGTGGTGGTTTTATACCATGTCAACTAAGTTGAAATTATTTTCCCCAGAATTTCCTTCCCTGTATGGATCCCATTTCAAATTGGCTACAAGAGAAATCTGTGCTATTTTGGAAGGCGGCAGTGAAGTGGGAACCATTTTAGTGTAGCAGGCACTGTGACAGCATGTGCTCATGTGCGCACACGTGCACATACACACGCATTGTTGCAGACCGTCTATGGGGTCGCACAGAGTCGGACATGACTGAAGTGACTTAGCAGCAGCAGCAGCAGCACCTGGACCCACAGCTCCTTCAGCTCCTATTACATCGTCCTGCAGCCTTTTCAAGTCTTGGGCCAGAGTGTGTGCAGTTGTACATGAAGGGCACAGCTTCTCCTTCACTGTGGTGAAGTGTCATTAAGGTTGAAGGTGGTAGGAGATGGACACAGGCTCTGGTTCATGTTCAAGAGTCCCTGTTTTCCATTCAGATTCCAGTGTGTCCTTACTTTCCATGGCATCCTGTTCAGCTTTCCTTCCCAACTTCTGGTTTCAGCTGTAGGCACAACATTTGACACAGACTTTTCTCCAGAAGCTTACCCATTGTAGAAGTTCTAATTTCTATGATAAACCCCTTATTCTATATCAAACCAGAGTGATTTCACTTCTCTGCTCAAATCCTAACTGACTCAGTGGGGAAAATAGCAGTAACCTCACAAGACTACTTTAGGGATCAAATGAGATGAAGGACAAGAAATTGCTTTGGAAAGTACAATATGTGTTATAGATATGTATGCCTTTTCAAAAACTCACATATAGACAAATGACTTAATAAAATTCCCATTTGTAATTGATTAAAATATTTCTTGGAGTTCCTTGGTGGCCCAGTGATTAAGAATCCACTTGCCAATGCCGGGGACATGGGTTCGATTCCTGGTCTCGGAAGATTCCAAATGCTTCAGGGAAACTAAGCCCATGTACCACAATTACTGAAGCCTGCACGCCCTAGACCCTGTGCTCTGCAACAGAAGCCACCGCAATGAGAAGCCTTTGCCCTGCAACTAGAGAGAGCCCTCGCTCACAGCAACTAGAGAAAGTCTGTGTGTAGAAATGAAGACCCAGAGCAGCCAATAACTAAATAAATAGTATTTCTTACAGCAGAACTCCTGGTCTCCCCAATATCTGCTGTACTATCTTCTTTCCAGGTGCTCAAGCCCAAATCTTGGATCCTCCTGGACATCACACTCTCCTACATGTCCTTTCTCATGTCTAGCAGCCAGTCAACACTCACCAGATCTACCACTAACTCCCTGGTCCAAGCCACCAGGCTCCTCATCAGAGTTAAAGTTTCCTTACCGGCCTCCCTGGCCCCAAATGATCCATTTAGAACCCGAGTTAGATCACACCCTTCTCTGCCCACAGCTTTCCAGGGTTTCCCCCTCTCAACGACCTCCCAGGTCCTGTCTCTCACTGCTTCTCTGAGACCGTAGCTCACCACTTTTGTCCCTGCACACTCTGCTGCAGCCACTAGCTTCCTTGCCATTCTTCAAATGTGCTGAGTGCGGGCATGTTCTGCAAACAGGACAAAGTGTTTCAGAGAGAAGGGACAAGTCTGGAATGATGGTCGTGTGGTATTACTGTTGGCTTAGACACATCTGGGGACATCACTTGCCACCCGTGCACAAATATTTACTAGTAAACTCTACGACCACAGACCAAAGCTGGATGTCATTCTAGGAAGTGCTTTTCACCAGAAAATAAACACAAATTGAAGGCACTGTTAATCTTTCTGTTAACAGCAACAATTCCAATTTTAATTATTACAATCCACAATAACATCTCATGTCTCTGTGGATATCCAGGGATTTCAAATTGCTTTCCTGTCCTTTATTTTATTTATCTTCCCAACAGATCTAGAAGTTTGGCGTTACTTCTCCCCATTTTACAGATAGGAAAACTGAGGCTCAGAATTGCCCAGCATCAAAGAGCCAGGAGTTGACAAAGCTCAATCTCAAAGGCAGGTGTGTTGATGCCAGGCTTGATATCCTCTTCTTTGTGCTATATTTAGAGCTACTTCTCGTGCCAAACTGATTCATATGTAGGATCAGATGTGAATGAAAAACATTTTTTCCATTTCTACCACCCACAGTTCAAAATGTTCCCACTATGTCCAAATTTGTGAAATTTTACACTTACTTTTAATGCAAATATCCCTTAGATTTGCATAAAGAGTACCTCTATAGGTAAAATGGCTTTTTTGTTGTTGTTCTGTGGAAATCAGGAAGGGAAAGAAGGGAGGAGTATTGGGAAGCATGTTGTTCAGGTAATTGAACACATATATTATTGTCCTCGTTTTATGAATGGTCAAGATGACTCAAAGTGCTTTAAGTAGCAAGTTGGCAGGCAGCAAGACCATCATATCACGTCTGCCTTGTAAATGAGGGGCATTGGATGAAATATTGCTAAATTTTCTTCTAACACACCATGTGCCCAACTTGCTAAACCTTTACAGTGAAGTTGTGATGTGTGCTGTGTGCTCAGTCGTGTCCGCGTCTGCAATCCTATGGACTGTAGCCCACCAGGCTCCTCCGTCCGTGGGATTCTCCATGCAAGAATACTGGAGTGGGTTGCCACTTCCTCCTTCAGGGGATCTTCCGAATCCAGGGGTCGAACCTGTGTCTCCTGCATTGGCAGGCAGATTCTTTACCACTGAGCTACCTGGGAGGCCCCTGGCACATAGTAGGTATGAATAAATGGCATGGGAGGTAGTTTGGGATGGTGATTAGGAACTCTGTGTGCATGCATGCTAAGTCGCTTCAGTCGTGTCCAACTTTTTATGACCCTATGGACTGTAGCCCTCAAGGCTCCTCTGTCCATGGGGATTCTCCAGGTAAGAATACTGGAGTGGGTTGCCATGCCCTCCTCCAGGGGTTGTTCCTGACCCAGGGATTGAACCCGTGTCTCCTGTGGCTCCTGCATTGCAGGCAGATTCTTAACTGCTGAGTCACCGGGGAAGACTGATTAGGAACGCTGCTCTGGTCCAAATCCTCCCTCTGCCACCTAATAGCTGTGTGACCTTGGGTAAGTCACATAACCTCTCTGAGCCTACCTTTCCTCATATATAAAATGGGGATAATAAGTAACTTGTTCCAAGGATTAAATGAGATGATCCTCATACAGGACCTAGCACAGCATAAAGGATCTGGCTCATTGTCATCATCAGGAAATTTTGACTGCTGTTATTGCTACTATTTTGTTTTTTAGTCTGCATGTATGCTGCTTTTGCTCCGAGAACAAGGATGATGATGGGAGCTGTGGTGAGTAACAAATGGGAAGGAGGTGAACACCCCATTTCCTTAGGGACCTTCATATTCTGTATAATGAGGAGGCCTCTCAGAAGTCAGCTAGACCCAATGCCACCTCATTTTCTATCGGCTCAAGTCCGCTTGTGTGGTTTGGGTGAAGAAGCTGATGAACAGTGAGGAGAGCAGCTCAGGGCCCTGAAGTCTGGGAGAGGATGGGAAGGGAGGGGAGGGAAGGGGAGGGAGAAGGGAAGGGGAGGGAGAAGGGAAGGGAGGGTCAGGAGAGTGCTGGGCAGATGGAGGAGACACACTGCTCATTGGATCCCAAGAAGTTTGGTGGCTTCTGTACTTACATTCCAGTGCAGGAGGCACAGGGGGCTTGGAGGGAGTGAAGTTCCAGGCTGACCATCACAGCGGGCAAGAGTGACCAACTGGGGGATGCCATCTTTTTTCTTCTGGGGGCCTGAGGGGCAGAGCAGACTGTCTAGCAGTTTTGTGCTCTTTCCTCAGGACAAAGCATCCAAGGCCTTCAGGTCACCCAAGCCTCTGGTCAGTAGAGATGAGAAGGTGCAGGAGGTGTGGAATGGAAGGTCTCTTCCTTCCCACGTGTGATGGGGCCTGATGGGCCTGCCTAGAGATAAGTGATCACCAGTGCTCTCAGGGCAGCTAAGGCAGCCCCTTCCCCTGGGCACAAATGAGTGAGAAACGACCAGACTTTGGACCCCGAGTCGCTTCCCACATTGAGGCTATCCCGAGACCCTCCCAGGACATCACCTCAGGCTTCAAAGAGAGAGCTGAACTTTGAGGAGTTTTTGTTGCATTTTTCTTTTCTGATGCTAGAGATACAAGCTGCTGGTATTATTCAGTGGAAACAAGGCAAAGGATTGTGTTTACCTGGATGACAACAACAATGGAAAAGAAGAGAGCGTTCGACACCTAGAAGTAGTTGCTCGATAAATATTTGTTGATGGCTGAATAAGGCTCATACAGAGAGAAAACGGCTTACAAGAGGAAAAGAATCCTTGAAACTGTTACTGGTTGGTGATAGGATTAGTGGTGATTTTTATATTTGCTGTGTCCTCTAGAGTTTACTCTTGCCTGGAAAATCCCATGGACGGAGGAGCCTGGTAGGCTGCAGTCCATGGGGTCGCGAAGAGTCGGACACGACTAAGCGATTTCACTTTCACTTTTCACTTTCATGCATTGGAGAAGGAAATGGCAACCCACTCCAGTGTTCTTGCCTGGAGAATCCCAGGGACGGGGGAGCCTGGTGGGCTGCCGTCTATGGGGTTGCACAGAGTCCGACACAACTGAAGTGACTTAGCAGCAGCAGCAGCTAGAGTTTTGTGTCCTGGGTGTTCATTGGAAGGACTGATGCTGAAGCTGAAACTCCAATACTTTGGCCACCTCATGCTAAGAGTTGACTCACTGGAAAAGACCCTGATGCTGGGAGGGATTGGGGGCAGGAGGAGAAGGGGACAACAGAGGATTAGACGGCTGGATGGCATCACCGACTTGATGGACATGAGTTTGAGTGAACTCTGGGAATTGGTGATGGGCAGGGAGGCCTGGCGTGCTGCAATTCATGGGGTCACAAAGAGTCGGACACGACTGAGCAATTGAAATGAACTGAACTGAACTAAACTTAATGAGAATATTATAATAGCAGGTAATTATGACCAAGAGGAAACCAGAGCAAAACTGAGGGGGTCATTTTCATATGAAGCAGAAGCCTGTCTGTAGATGATTAACAGTTCAGTTGTGGGAACCAAGGCCTGCTGAGGAGAGATGCATTTCTACACCGATTTCACCTCAACTCTTTCTCTTTGTGAGCTCTTTCTCCTCATAAAGTGCTAAATCTCTCCTTACTGCAGAGGAATGCAAACCAATCCCCTTCTCCTCCAGTTAATTATTGCCTAGTCTAAAATCCTGCCAGTGTTGCAGAAGCAAGATTTTGTAGTTGTTGATTAAGACATGAGAATTGGGACTTCCCTGGTGACCCAGTGGTTAAGAATCTGCCTTGCAATGCAGGGGACATGGGTTCGATCCCTGGTGGGGGAACTAAGATCCCACATGCCACAGGGCAGCTTAGCCCATGTGCCACAACTGAAGCCCAAATGCCCTAGAGCCTGTGCTCCATGATAAGAGAAGCCATTGCCATGAGAAGCCCGCACACTGCAGCTAGAGAAAGTCCTTGCAAAACAGTGAAGACCTAGTGCAGCTAAAAAAAAAGACACAGTGCTTTAGAGTAGACAAATGATTTGTGTGCCTTAAATTCTACTGTGAAAAAAACAAAACCACAACTCAAGGTATATATTTTTTCAAAAAGCATTTTCTCCTGATTTTAGCATGGGGTTAGAACTAGATAAAATTTTCAGTAAACCGTCCTTTTACTGTGAACTGGCTCAGTCCACAGGACATAGATCGACTATTGTCCAACTAGGGACAGGCTAGATTTGGGGAAATCCTCTCCTAGGCCTCTCCCTGTTCTTTTATGAGGAGCTGGTTCTGAAATATTTCCTCATTATCTTCTAATCCACAGCCCTGTGGGCTAAAATAAAGCCTGCCGAGGGAGCTGTGGCTGTTTTAGGATTAGACCAGAAGAGCCTGGTTCCTGTGCTATCGGGTGACAAGATTCAGAGACCAGATGGGATTGTCCTCTCCCTTTCCTAAGGCCTGGTCACTAAGGAGACACGATTGCTCTGGCTGACACAGGCACAGCATGAGCAAAGTGGCATTTAAAAAAGAACTCTATCACTTTTCCTTAAACTACTCAGAAACCCTCTTAGTCACAGGGCCAGGATGAAGTACTTGAACTTTTGACTAAGGAATAGGTCTGAAAATTCCTCATCTAGGGAGATTCCTAGAATGCATTCTCTGCATCAGGGAATTCCCATTTCATCCTTGTTGGGCAATTGCCGCAGGGATCTGTGTTTTATTCCTGGATCTGCCCTTATCTTACTGGATGATGCTTCTCAAGTCACTTTGCTTCTTTGGGCCTCAGTTTTCCCATCTGTAAAATGGGTACAATAATCTTCCTCTCATAGCTTTGTTATGCAGATGAAATAAAGTAGGTTCGAGGGCCTGACCAGTGAGGAGTGCTCAATTATTTTAACTCTCTTCCTTTTTTCTTTCTCTGCAAAGAATTAGGACAGCACCGAATGCACTTAGCACTGTCAGCTGCTGCAGCAACCTATGCTGAATCCCTCCACATAGAACACCCGAATCAGAACTTTAAAGTGAGGTGAACTCGGGTTCGGCTTTAACAGTCCAGGAGCTCTGAGTCATGCTTCATCAAAGATTAATTGCAAGAGCTCTTTGGGAAGGACTTGTGCTGCCTTGGGTGATGGGGGCCACACCCTGATGCTTGGGAGTTAGTGACAGTGGTTGCATTTTGTTGTTGGTTTGTTTGTTTTAAAATATCCACATCCTGTCCCACAGCTGGGGCATAAAATCAAGCTTTAGTTGTGGGATTTTTGTTTACTTTATTCACTAGCTGGGCTGGTCAGGAGTTTAACTGAGGTCAACGCCTTTATGTTGCTTGGATTCTGCAAAGAGACTACTGCAGTTTTCTGGCTACTAAATCTACTGGTATCAAAAAAGGAACTAAAAAGATAAGTTGACCTACAAAGTCTAGTTGGTTTTGGGAAAAATTCACTGTTTTGCTTAAAAAGTTACAACAGACTTCTAAATGTTTATATATTTTTAATTTGCCCAGGCAGTGTTGGCGATAGGGAATTTGCAGAAAAAAATCATTAAAGAAACAAATGTGGCAGCTCTTGCAGCTGCAAATCATTGATCAGCTCTACTTAGAAGGAAAAAGGAAAGAGAAAGAGAAAAAAGAAAAAGAACGATTAGCCTGCTTGCCAAGGACGAACTCCCTGTCAGTTCCCATAAAGTCTTTCTCACGTCCTTTCAGAACATTTCAGAGGTCTGGAAAGTATTTGATTTGTAAAGGCTGAGAGGAGACAAAATAGAGCTTCCCAAAAATATGTTTCAAAACTTAATGACACTCTATGTTATTTCCATGATAAACAATGCACGTTCATTAAAGAAAAATAAGAAAATATTGAAAAGAAGAAAGGGTAAAAATTCCTGGCTGTCCAAACACAGCTATTATTGACACTCTCATGTCCTCTCTAGCATGTTTCTTCATTTGTTTCTCATAGATATAATGATGGGGTGTGTACGTTTTTGTTCTCCGTCTTTCACTTAACAGATAATAGCATTTATGGAAGCCTTGCTCTGCGCCAGGCACTGTCTGCTGCTACTCAGTATGTCTAAGCCAGTCTGACATTCTCACATGTCCATCACCACCATCAGCTCCGTACACATGGTTAAGTTCCTGTCTGTTTCTTTGGCATCACATTGTGTTAAAACAGCTGGATGGAGTTTCACCCAGTTTGACGGGTATTTGAGGATGGTCTTACTTCAAATACGAGCTGCATAACACAAAACTTTCACCGCAGGAAGCCTCGAGTGGAGGGGGGCCTCAGCCTTTTTGTTTCTTCCCAGAGGGAGTTACTGGGCCACTTCATTCCGAAGATTTCACTGAGTTCAGTTCAGACATTTATATTTTCAAAAGTTTGTCATCATTTTATGGGTGTGTTCAATATATTTCAAAATAATGTTTTTCCCAGTGGGTATATGTAACAAATGATACCTGACCTAATGCTCTCCAAAGTCAATAGTAATTCAATGTCCAGAAGAATTTTTTAAAAAGAGAACTTTAAAAGAACCTAACATGTCAGTCGAATGGTTGAAATGTTTGAAATCCAGCGGAGACATGCAATGAGCAGTCTCATGGCAGTGGCCCAAGGGCACCTGGGGCAGACATCCAACCTGGGAATGTTGAAATACCCGCGTTGACAGGTGTTCATCCTTCAGAGCAGTGAAGCTGAGGTATAAAGAGAATCACCTTTGATGCCAATTGGGAGAGACAGGCCACTGGGTTAAGCAGCTAAGAATATAAATCCACAGTGGTTTCAAATATGAAGCTTAACCCTAAATTCCTCTGGGCAGAAACTCCAAGATAGAACAATGAAGCTGCCTCTCCCATGACAACTCTACATTAAGGATGATTTGGGGTGAGACATGAAGATGTGTTTCTGTACACTCCAATCCATAGGAAAATGCACGAAAACATTTTTTTACAAAGTGGAAAATTATTAAAGATCTTTTCCAATTATTATGACTCTATACATTAATTTTGGAATAAGGTCTATTAAACAATGATGCTTCTGGGCAATTTCATATAATACAGCTTGAAATGATAATAAGGACTACACTTGTTAAGGTAAAACCCCTCCTAATATTGGATTGGCAAAAAAGTTCATTCAGATTTTTCCATACAGTGTTAAGGGAAAAACTTGAACAAACTTTTTGGCCAACCCAATACTAAGAAATATGCTAGATGACATGCTTAGTATTGCATGCTTCATTTCAAATACTCTCTACTGCAATCTTTATTATCATGTGATAGATACCATTATGATTCCTATTTTCTAGATCTCGGTCAGGACTAGGGTGAGGCAAGTCCATTTCCTGGGGTATACATTTAAGGAGGCACCCTCAGGATCCTTAAACTTTTCCATGAGTACAAACTTTGCCATGCAAACATTCCTCACTTACCTCACCCTAATCCTCATGCTTTTTTATAGATGAAGGAGCTGAGGCTCTAAGAGGTTAATTGTCTAAAGTCCTCAGCTAATAAGTGGCAGAGTGAGAACTTGAGCCTGGTCTTGATCAGTCCCAGGTGATTTCAGTTCTTCCTTTATTGAATAGTGACTGGATAGCTTCTATAATGGGCATCGTGGAACTACAATCTCAACTCTTAAGAAAACAATAGGCAAATGGGGGAAGGGAAACAGATGTATGTGTTAAGATGACATGTGTATTATCTTAACAGTAGATCTCAGTTGACATTCTTTTAGGGAATGAACATTCTTTGTTTACAAAAGTGTCTTAATAAATTATTGATGAAACTTTGTGTGTTGGCAGAAAAATAACAAATAAAATGGTCATACTGTTCATGGAAAAGTGAGAGAAGGGAGGGAGGGCGAGGGAAAGTGAGAGGAGAAGAAGTTGGAGAAGGAAGAAGAAGAAAGGAAACAGGAGGAGGAGGAAGGGAGATGGAGGGATGAAATTCTGTGAGCTGATGTGAGGTTGGGGATTATGTAAGAAGAAATGGCACTAAAATTTCCCTGTTAAAAAGAGGATACTAAACCACAGTTTAAGAATAGAAATGCCTTGAGTCAGTTCTAATGAGATGGATGAAACTGGAGCCTATTATACAGAGTGAAGTCAGAAAGAAAAACATCAATACAGTATATTAACACACATATAAGGGATTTAGAAAGAAGGTAACAACAACCCTATATGCAAGACAGCAAAAGAGATACAGATATAAAGAACAGACTTTTGGACTATGTGGGAGAAGGCAAGGGTGGGATGATTTGCGAGAATAGCATTGAAACATGTACATTACCATATGTGAAATAGATGACCAGTGCAAGTTTGATGCATGAAGCAGGGCACTTAAAGCCGGTGCCCTGGGACAACCCAGAGAGATGGGGTGGGGAGGGAGGTTCAGGATGAGGGGACACATGTATACCACGGTTGATTCATGTCAATATATGGCAAAAATCACAATGTGGTAAAGTAATTAACCTCCAATTAAACTAAATTAATTAAAAAAAAAGAATAGAAATGCCATGACCTCCCCTATCCACCCCTACCCCCACTCCCCCGCTACCCCGAATTCAAGTGCTCATCGGAATCACAAACCCTTGTTATGAGGAGGGATTTAGAAATTTAGGAAAAGCCCAGGCCCACCAGTAGTCCATGCTGTACATTTTCACAAATTAGTAAATCAAACCTCTTCTAGGTGGATGCTGAAGTAAGCAGGCTCACCTTCAGGTCAGGCGGGGTTTCCAGATCTCCCTGTCCCCTTATTTGATGCCCTTGAGCAGAGCGTGATCTGTATAGGGCTATATGATGAGTTTGGTCAGGCCTGGGTCAACATTACGCTGACTAGAGGCAGCAGGGGTAGAAGCAGGAGTTGCAGGAGGGGATAAGGAAATATAGACCCCCTGGGTATTACAAAGGCCATATGAAAGGCTTTGGACTTCCACAGGTCATAGAATTGTTGGAATTTAATGGAACTTTTCCAGCTCTAGGGGATTAAGATCTGGATTGCCTGTAGAGGCACACAACTACACTGAAGTAGTGAGTGTGCTGCTGGAAGTAGGTGCAAACTGCTGTGGACTTCAACAACTAATCTCCTTGGGAGAGCTGGGGAAGCTTCCTGGAGAAGGTGACATTTAAGATGCTATTCAAAGGCTGAGCTTGGTTAGAAGAGAGGAGGAAGAGATATTTCACAGAAGAGGGCATGGTGTATTAGCAGCATGGGGAGGGGTTACTTTGGTTGCTGCAAGTCTTGTGTGTGGGAAAGTGACATGGCACAGGGATTGGAAGAAAGCCATAGCTGAAGTTTTAACAGTCTTAAGTGCAAGGTTTTGATTATCCTGTAGGGGCCAGGGAACCCTTGAAAAATGGCTAAGTCATTAGCAAGCTTTCTCTGGCATTGAGGAAGAGGATGGAGGAGAGAGGGAACATTTGCCATATTCCAAGTGACTCATGATGAGACCAGAACTAAGCAAAGAGCAGTGGCAGTGGGGGAGACTGTGCTGCTATGAGTAATGTCCATTAATTAGGGTTGCCAGGACTTGGTAGGGGACTTATAAGGGATGAGTCACAGCTGAATCAAAATTTCTAGTTTGAGCAATTAGGCTCATTATTGATTCCCAGTCCTCAAACCAGAATGTGTATTGCTGTATTTTGAGGGCCTCACCCCCATGTCTTGTCCTGAGACAAGAGAAGAAGTTGTTTCTTAGTCTCCCCAGGCCCAGGTTCAGAGAAATAAGGACAGAGCAGCTGTGTACAACTTGGCTTTTTCTTACATGCTCAGGAGCAGAGTGAGGTCAACCGGGGCAAATGTTCTGTCTTTCCAGGTGGTGCCTGATAGAGCAGGAGGTAGTCCTTCTGTGCACTTCCACCAGCTTCCCTAGAGAAAAGCAAATGAGCTGCGTTAGCACCTAGCATGAACGTGGAAGGGTACTGCTGGCACTGAATTAGTGAGATGGGTGAGGAAATAAGACTGGTAGAAGAATGACTAAATTCCTCTCTCACTCTTACCGATGCCCTGTCTTTGTGGATCAGTCTGAGACAAGCCGTGGTTCCCAGGGGCTCTCAGGAAAGCCCATCTGAAGTCTGAAGTTGAAAGATCCAATAAGGTAAGTCCTGTAGATTTGACAGAAAATATTGCTCCCATTTTAAAGATGATGATATTCAGGCCAGAGAGGTTATGGTTCTTCAGGCAGCAAGGGTCAGAGTCAATAATGATAGCTAACATAGTGGTGGTGGGAACTCAGTGCAGGCATTGTTCTCAATATCTTTTTTATCCTTTCCGGTTTTATTGACATATAATTGGCATATAACATTATATTACTCCAAGGTATAAAGCATAATGATCTGATATCTGTATATAGTTTTAAGTTGCTTTTCTCATGATGAGAACTGTTAAGATTTATTCTCTTAGCAACTTTCAGATATACAATATTGTTAACTATAGTCATTGTGCTGTACATTACATTTTCAGAAATTGGTCTCTTATAACTAGATGGGGAAACAGTGGAAACAGTGGCAGACTTTATTTTTGGGGGCTCCAAAATCACTGCAGATGGTGATTGCAGCCATGAAATTAAAAGATGCTTACTCCTTGGAAGGAAAGTTATGACCAACCTAGACAGCATATTAAAAAGCAGAGACATTACTTTGCCAACAAAGGTCCGTCTAGTCAAGGCTATGGTTTTTCCAGTGGTCATGTATGGATGTGAGAGTTGGACTATAAAGAAAGTTGAGCGCAGAAGAATTGTTGCTTTTGAACTGTGGTGTTGGAGAAGACTCTTGAGAGTCCTTTGGACTGCAAGGAGGTTCAACCAGTCCATTCCAAAGGAGATCAGTCCTGGGTGTTCATTGGAAGGACTGATATTGAAGCTGAAACTCCAATACTTTGGCCACCTCATGTGAAGAGCTGACTCATTGGAACAGACCCTGATGCTGGGAAAGATTGAGGGCAGGAGGAGAAGGGGATGACAGAGGATGAGATGGTTGGGTGGCATTAGCGACTCAGTGGACATGAGTTTGGGTAAACTCCAGGAGTTGGTGACGGACAGGGAGGCCTGGCTTGCTGCGGTTCATGGGGTCACAAAGAGTCAGACATGACTGAGTGACTGAACTGAACTGAACTAGAAGTT
>NW_011477142.1:1343425-1346495 GCF_000754665.1 Bison bison bison | reverse complement strand
CTCATTTCCCCTCCCCCAGCCCCCTGCCTCTGGCAGCCAACAGCCTGTTCTCTGTATCTATGAGTTGTTGTTGCTTTTTTTTTAAGATTCCGTATATAAGTGAGATCATGCAGTATTTGTCATCCTGTGACTTATTTCATGTAGCATAACAATCTGAAGGTCTATCTCTGTTGTCACAAATGGCAGGATTTCCTTCTTTTTATGGCTGAATAATATTCTACTGTATACAAATGCCAGAGCTTCTTTATCTATTCATTTGTTGATGAACCCTTAAGTTGTCTCCATGTCTTGGCTGTTGTAAATAGCGCTGCTATAAAAGTGGGGGGTGGATAGCTTTTTGAGATAGTGATTTCATTTCCTTGTTCTCAATGTCTTTTTTGATTATATCATCCTTGTGATGTTGGCACTTGTATTATCTCCATTCTATAGGTAGGGAAATGGAGATATTGAGAGTTTAAGTAATATGTTTAAGGTTACAAATTATATACACCACCAGGGAAGCTCCATACATGACGGTGCTGGAATTCAGTTCCAGGCAGTCTCACATCAGAGCAGGTGCCTAAGCACGATGCGCCTTTGAGTTCATTACCAGCCAAGTCTTCTACTTCCAAGCCCATTGCTCTTTCAAATACATTGTAACAGCCAGTTCTTGGCATGCAAATGTCAACTCTCAGTCCAATTTTTTCATATGTAAAGATTTCAAACGTGTACCTCTGGGGAACCTATGATCTCAGCCACATTGTAGGAAATAAGTTGCTGGAGTTTATTGTCTTAAATTCAGATCACAAACATAGGATTAGCAGTGTGGTAGAAGCACTAGTAAAAATTCATCTTATTAAATGAACATCTGTTTCCTGGAATTTGACGGCATTCCCACACGTATGGCTAGGTTGGGATGGCTCACTGAGAAAGTTTATTTTCTAATGCAGCCTTCTTAGTTATAAAAGTTATAAAGATGAAGTCAGTGGACAAGCAGTCTGAATTTTAGTATCCTCCCCACCCCAAAA
The DNA here is from genome assembly GCF_000754665.1 of Bison bison bison. NCBI lineage: Eukaryota > Metazoa > Chordata > Mammalia > Artiodactyla > Bovidae > Bison > Bison bison. The sequence continues at coordinate 1,345,488 of NW_011477142.1, read as the reverse complement.
GAAGGCATTCTTCTATCTACTCAATTCTAGAGCCATTGTATCTTCCCAGTCAATAAGACACAGAAGGCTTGGGCACAGAAATGGCATTTAGTGGAGAAATGGCAAGGAAGTGGGCGTGATTCAGGATATTATAAAATGTTACTGCCTTTCATCTGCTTTCGGGAGTGGGGTTGAATCCTGTGGGGGACTGACTGCAAAAAGTGTCTGCAGTTTCTCTAAACACTTTGCAGTGTGGCTCTGTCAGCCACCAGGAGAGGGAATCTGTTTCCCCAACCCTTGAATCTGGGGTCTGCCTTTTGACTGTCTTGCCAGTAGGATGTGGCAGAAGAAATGGCATGTCTGAGGTCTTGCACATGTCTACTCTCTCTTGTTCCTCTTGTTCACCACAAGAATGATCCCGAACTAGCCTGCTGGGTGATGAGATCCTGTATGGGGTAGAGCCAATTCATCAGATCTTCCACCCTGTGGAAGACACATGAGCAAGCTGAGCTGACATCATCTGAGTCCATTCCCTTATAAGTAGAGTTACTTTGCCAGTCCCTAAATGCATGAGAAGTAATAAATGGTTGTGGGTTTGTTGGGTTTCTTTGCTGTTAGGTTTCTTTTTGTTGGCCATACCTCATGAGCAGGTGGGATCTTAGTTTCTCTGACCAAGGATCGGACCCATGCCTCCTTCAGTGGAAGTGCAGAATCTTAACCACTAGACTACCAGGGAAGTCCAGTTGTGGTTTTAAGTCACTTAATGTTGGGCTTGTTTGTTATGCAGCATTGTTATGGCAACAGATAATTGATAAAAGCACCAAGGGCAAATCTCATCAGTGACAGGACATCTGTTCGCCTTCATCACGCCCTCTTTCCTATGTCCCTGCTGGCTTGTTTGGCATTTGCTTCCAATACTGGTTATAGTCCCGTCCTCACAGAGGCCCATAGAAAAAAAGAAGTCAGGTCGTGAATTACCTACTTGGGAAAGGTGACCAACTCTTAGATTACAAATGTATATATTCATGCTCTGCCAGCTTAGAAAACCAGGTCACCAACGTATAAAACATCTAGACCTTGCTCCCTTGTTTCCATCAAGCTTGTACTTTAATCATCTCCATTTAATTTCCCACTTGGAAATGGCTCCACTTCCCATTTAGAGAGAAGTATAACAGAGTTCAGAATCAAGAAACATGGAATTGCACAAATCTGGATTCAAACTCTGGCTTAGGTATTAACTGACTATGCACCCTTGGTGAAGTCCCTTAACTCATTGAACCTCAGTTTCTTTGTGCATAAAAATGGGAATAATAAATGTACCTATAGAGTTATTGTGAGTATTGAGTAACATGAGTTTGAGCAACTCTGGGAGATAGTGAAGGACAGGGAAGCCTAGGGTGCTGCAGTCCATGGGGTTGCAAAGAGTCGAACGTGACTGAGCGACTGAACCACGAACAACAACAAGTGACATATTAGGAACGTATAAATGCTCAGTAAACAGTAGTTTTGACTCTTCGGTTGATTTTCCAACCCCATTCTCTCCAATTCCTAACTCTAGCCTGGGTTCATACTGCTTGCTCCACCCCCAACAATTCTCCCCTGGAACCAGTACTTCTGTGTACTCCCCGGGACCCGAGTCCAGTCTCTAGTCGCTGTGAACGCCCAGACAGATGGCCTAGTGTGACCACTGCACCTTCACTCTGAGGTGGGACAGAGCAGAGCCCGGGCCCTCCTGCAGGTGGGTCAGTGGACAAGTCCCACCCTGCCCCGAGCTCTGCTGACCGCTTTCAGTGATTCTCACACAAGGCAATGCTCCTTCTCCCCTCGGAAGCAGGATTAGGTTTCCTCCCATTCCCATACACTTCAGAGACTGCTGCCCCTCTCACATTTCAGACGCTGACCCGCTCCTCTGCACTTTTCCCCTCTGCTTGTCTGGAGACCCGCATAATGAAATTCAGACAGCGGTGAATGCCGCGCTCTGTCTGCCTGCCCCTCCAAACAGGGGGACGAGCCCGAGGCTGCCAGCCTTGCATAGGAGCGTGCTTCTCCCATGGCCTCGCCGCAAAACTGGGAGAGAGGAGCAA
>NW_011477142.1:1339115-1343325 GCF_000754665.1 Bison bison bison | reverse complement strand
GCCTGGTGACTTTCTTTCTGTCAGCTCAGAGATTCCTGTTTTCCCATCTGCCTGTGGGGGAAGGCGGTGGGGTGGAGGATACATGTGATATATAAAATGAAACAAGCTTTCCAAAAACAACAAGGCTGAATCATACTAACTTACATTTGTGGGACACTTAGCTCTTTCACACGCACTGTCTCTTTCACACGCATTGTCTCATTGGATTGCCATAGCAGCCCTGGGAGGCAGACGGGACAAGGTTTCACAACCCTGTCTGACCATGAGGTCGCCCAGTGAGGAGGTGACAGTGTCTTGGCCTGCACACTGGTCTCAGGACTGCACACGCGGTGCTCCATCCTCTGTGTCTGAGGCTGTCTTCTCTCTTGCATTTCACACCACGACTGAGGCCTGACACGGGTAAAATTTCCCAGAGAAACATCCTTTACAGCAGAGAGGAATGAACAAAATTACTACCAGGTCCTGTTTTTTGGTCCAAAACAATTCTCTCAAACTTATGAATTCTGATTAATTATGTTGTTTATATTAAACAGATCTTATATTCTTAATATAAAAGTAAGGTTTTAATTTTAGCTTTCATCAGAGCAAATAGACGTCTCAGGAAGATGGCTTTGCTTAACCCCTGCTGGTAGTGGTGGTTTAGTCACTAAGTTGTGTCTGACTCTTGCAACCCCATGGATTGTAGGCTCCTCTATCCACGGGATTTCCCAGGCAAGAATACTGGAGTGGGTTGCCGTTTCCTTCTCCATAACACCTGGTAACTTTAGGGATATGTGGTACCAGTTCTAGACGCTGCCAACCAGAGTGCCAGGTGAGTATGTAACACACATGCTGATAACCACAGCGAGCACCTGAAGGAATGCTTCAATTTAGCCCCTATCTCAGTAAGAATTTTTCTTTTTTTAAAATTGGCATTGTTGACTGGGGCTTCCTTTTAAGCATCTGGCCAAAACATTCCACCCTGCATTCTTTGACAGTGAAAAGACACATGGTTGTAAGGTATGTTCAGCGTCTGAACGGCTGAAGAAGTGAAGTTTCCAGCATTATCAGATGCACTGAGTGAGCGCATGTGCAAGAGCAGAAAACATGCACCCGAGGCGGGAACTCAGAGCAGGGAGCACACGGAGCCAAGGGACCAGCTGTGGGGGGCTCAGCTGAAGAATATAAACCCAAGTTTCAGGGCCTCAGAATTGTCCCTCTCTGCAGTACCTTACAGGCTGCTCCAGCAGCTGTCTTGACGGAGCCTTGAAGAGGGTTCTACTGTCATCTGGGTGTACCCTCCTCCACTCCCATGCTGGAGGTCAGGGGTCCCTAAACTGTATCTCCAATTCTAAGGGAATCGGCAGCTCCAGCTAGCTTTGCCAACCTGTGCTGCCTGTTCCAGAGCCCTTGCTAGTGGACTGTTTTCTCCAAAGAGGACTCCAGGGGCTGGCAGTCCTCATACAGATGGGGATTTCAGCACTCTCATCAGGGCAGATGGAATGCAACCCCAAGTCAGAAGTGGGGGGAACATCCTGAGAGCTGGTTCCTTTGGTGTGTGTTTGAAACAAAGAGGAATATATTTCAAAGTGCTCTTGTAATTGGTTACAACCATGGAGTTGAGATTTACTGAAGGAAAGAGACGGAATGTGATCTCAATAGTTAGTATGGACCAGGGCTTCCTATGTGCTACATGTGGATCCAAGTATCATCAGTGAATTAGCTCAGCGTCTTCTCAACAAGTGGAGAAGGCAATGGCATCCCACTCCAGTACTCTTGCCTGGAAAATCCCATGGATGGAGGAGCCTGGTGGGCTGCAGTCCATGGGGTCTCTAAGAGTTGGACACGACTGAGCGACTTCCCTTTCACTTTTCACTTTCATGCATTGGAGAAGGAAATGGCAACCCACTCCAGTGTTCTTGCCTGGAGAATCCCAGGGATGGGGGAGCCTGGTGGGCTGCCGTCTCTGGGGTCGCACAGAGTCAGACACGACTGAAGTGACTTAGCAGCAGCAGCAGCAGCAGCAGCAGCAACAGCTTCTCAACAAGTCATGCAAGGGAGGTACTACTGCACTCACCCCCTTTCACAGGTAGAGGGTAAGCAACTTGCGCAGGATAAACAGCTAGAATATGGCAGAGCTGGGATTTGAAGCCACACTTATAACACCACGTGGTGGTACCTCTCACTGCCTGTACTATGTACCCAATGTAAGAGTGACAGAACCTTCTTTAGTCTTCTTTATGGCAAGCGATTGCTGAATGCATGACTTGCACTGTCCTCCGCAGTCCTTACAACATTCCTGGAGAGAAAATGCTGTCATCAGTTCCATTTTCTAAATGAGGAATCTGAGACTCAGAGAAATGAACTTACTTGAGGTTATGCAGCTAATAAATGACTTGAAAGCCCATTCTATTTTGCTTCCTTACTGTAAACTGCATAAACTGTAGACAGCACAAAACAAATGCAAGGATTTTGCAGAGATGCTCCTCTGTATTCTGGACTCTAGATAGGTACGCATGCACTTCTAAGACATTTTTAGAGGATTTGAGGTCTGGGAGTTAGGCAATATGGTGAAAAGCAAAGAACCCCAAGCTTGTGGTCAGCAGATCCAGGTTCAAATCCCACCTTTGGTGACCACGTCACAGTGCTGCTCGGTTCCCTCGTTTGCAAAATGGAGGTAATGGCAGAGCCTGCACGTGGACCTTGAGTGATAAGACACGGGGTACTGTTATTATTTAACACACAGGAAGTGGGCTTGTTTTTGTTTTCACATTAGAGTTCACTCTTGGTGTTAGATATTCTAAGGATTTTGACCAGTATATAATGCCCCATATCTACCATTATAGCATCATAAAGAATCGTTTCCCTAAAGCCCCTCTGTGTTCTGCCTATTTATCTCTCCCTCACCAAACCCTGCAGCTACTGATCTTTTTACTCTCTGCATAGTTTCACCTTTTCCAGAATATCCTATAGTTGGGATAATACAGTATGTAGCCTTTTCAGGTTGGCTTCTTTCCCTTTAGTTATGCGTTTAAGTTCCCTCCATGTTTTATTCATGGCTTGATAGCTCTTTTTCAGTGCTGAATAATATTCCATTGTCTGGACTGCCACAGTTCATTTATTAAGGGGTTATATTTTAGCCCAAATTAGATGAGAAAACTGAATCCAAGAGAGGTTAAAAAGGGCTCAGATCCTTCAGCTGATTTGTGGCAGAGTCAGGAGTTGAAAACAACTCTTCAGCCTCCAGTCCAGCACTTTGGCTACTTTCACAGGCTGATTTTCTGACATTTCCTCAAGCTTGAATTTTAGGATTCTCCTCAGATTTCATCCATTCACTAAACTACCACTTCTGTATTTGTGGAATTAAAGATTGAAGAGAGTTTGGACAAGGCAAATGCACATTCTCCTCAACCATCTTGTTGGTTAACAGCTTCTGTTTCCTTCCTCATGTAGGAGTTTTAAAATAGCAGCTGAAAAGTATTAAAATTGGTAGAGGGGTTTCCATCTTTCCTATCTTCTGCTTCTCTTTGGAGAATGTGCCATCTAATGATGATTGGGAGACATGGACGGCATGGGAGATTTCTTTAGGGTAGTCTTATCTGCTGCAGAGGCAGGTGTGGAGCTGTGGGAAGAGGGAATCAAACACTAGGGCTTTACCTACATAGCTTCAGTTAAACTTCACATCATCCTTGAAATGTAGATTTATTAATGTCATATTTCTTGGAAGAAGAATCTTGCCCATGCTCACTCCTCTTGAAAGTGGCAGAGGTTCCTTCTAATCCATGTCGTTCTCACTGTAAGAAAGTTTTAAAGACTTTGTCATAAGAGACAGCTGTAGAATCTGGCAGACACAACTATGCAAAATATTTAGAGGACTTTTGAGTGGAACAGGGAATTAGATTTATCCCCAGAGAAGTGTTACATAGGAAGCTGATGTTAGGGAGAACTTCCTATTAGAGGATGGCTTGACAAAGGACTCACCTGCCTTAACTCATCCAGAGAACCTCCTCACTGGAGGAGCATTTAAAGAGAAATAGACGGGCCAATTGGAGAAGGCAATGGCAGCCCACTCCAGTACTCTTGCCTGGCAAATCCCATGGACGGAGGAGCCTGGTAGGCTGCAGTCTTCGGGGTCGCTAGGAGTCAGACACGACTGAGCGACTTCACTTTCACTTTTCCCTTTCATGCATTGGAGAAGGAAATGGCAACCCACTCCAGTGTTCTTGCCTGA
>NW_011477142.1:1332405-1339015 GCF_000754665.1 Bison bison bison | reverse complement strand
TTCCCTTTCATGCATTGGAGAAGGAAATGGCAACCCACTCCAGTGTTCTTGCCTGAAGAATCCCAGGGATGGGGGAGCCTGGTGGGCTGCCGTCTCTGGGGTTGCACAGAGTCGGATACGACTGAAGTGACTTAGCAGCAGCAGCAGCAGCAGACAGGCCAGTGGTCAGGGATGTTTTTCAATCATTCAATCAATGTTTAATGAATAGCCATAGTGTGTCATTACTGATTTAAGACTGGGGGTTCAACAATGAACAAAACAGACCAACAGAGAACTTGTCCTTGTAGATTTACATTGCAATGGAATATAGTGGTAGGGGGAATTGTACCAGTCTCTTGTACATCAGACTAGGGGGCCCCCATGATGCAAGTCACAGATGCATGCTAGGAATGAGGGGGGAACTGACACTCCCCTGCAGCTGTCACCCAGTGACTGATGGGACACAACCCCAGTCCTCTTATCTCTCAGATAGCTGCAAGATCTATGCTGATTCCCTGAGTTCCCCCAGCAGGATGACACTCCAGTTGTCTGTGACCGAAACCTGCTTGACTGGTTCCTTCCTGTCCCTATCTCATTTACCATTGCCGAGCCAGTGGTCCCTAGAATGACTACCCAAGTAAACCACTTGCACTAGAATCCTTGTCCCAGAGCCTGCTTCTTGGGGACCCTAAAGTAAGACCTTCCATTTGGCTAAGTGTCAAGGACTTGAGTTTTCATCTTGACTCTTGGCTCTGCGCTCTTGGACAAGTCACTAACCCTCTGTAACTCCTCATATTCTCAGTTGTAAAATAAGAGTGTTGGATTAGATGAAACATATTTGTGCCATCTATATTTGTATCCATAAGCATACGTAGCACTTAAATGTGCAGACTCCTTTACCTGCTTCTGAAAGAGCATTCACAACTCATTCTGTTTATTTCACTGAACCAGGTCTTAGTTGTGGCATGCAGATCTTTAGTTGTGGCATGTGAACTCTTAGTTGTGGCATGAGGGATCTAGTTCCCTGACCAGGTATTGAACCTGAGTCCCCTGTATTAGGATCATGGAATCTTAGCCACTGGACCACCAGGGAAGTCCCCCACATCTCATCTGATTCTTAAAATACCTGTATGATTTAATAATGAACTTTGGGTACAGACGACTTAGGGTTTCCCTGGTGGCTCTAGTGGTGAAGAATTTGTGTGCCAATGCAGGAGACATGGGTTTGATCCCTGGGTCTGGAAGATCCCCTGGAAGAGGAAATGGCAACCCACTCCAATATTCTTGCCTAAAGAATCCCATGGACAGAGGAACCTGGTGGGCTGCAGTCCATAGGGTCACAAAGAGTCGAATACAATGGAAATGACTTAGCGCACACGCATTTTTATTATTCACCAAGACTTGAAACGGGTTATACTGGCTTTCTACCCATCTCTCACTGCCTCCAGCAGGATTTGTGGATCACCATGAGGGGACTTTTCTGCACATGAAATAAAGTCTCCATATATACCCAGAAATTTTTATAAACTTACTTGCACAGGAGGCATTGTTCTTTTTAGTGAACCAAATGCTTTTGCTTCCTATACCAAAAGTTACATCTTCTAAGAGGAATTTTGGTGTGTAGTTCAACTGTACCCCAGTGATTTCTTTTTAAAATTGTGAGGATAAGCTATTATCAAACGCACAATAAAATGGGAGGATTTAGATGTATCTGGCATCAAGGGTTTAACTGATGTTTGTAGCAGGAAAGAATGACTATATTTCTTAAGTCATATCCAATTTTGTGGATAAGACTATATTGGATATAGCTGCCATTTGATCACATTTTTTTTCTGTTGCTGCCATCCCCACCCACACAAATACACTCTAGTGCACTATATAGAGAGAATAACAAAATCCAGCATTTCATGCTAGATTTGGAAGGCTGTCTTGTTTCCTTGTTGTAGTGTTCTGAGTAGGTGTTTGAACTCTGAAACCTTGAAGACTGAGCCCCTCAAACAAGCTCTTTCTGTGTCTCAGTGGGAAACTCTTTGGTTCTTTTCTTCAGTTTCTTCAGCTGTAAAACAGGAATCCAAATTATTCCCTCTAGCCCAGGGATTCTCTGAGCTAGTCTGTAAAATTACACAGAGATGAAAAACCCCGTAGTGATGATACACACCTAACATTATTATGAGTCTAGAGCTCAGAGTTCAGTGAGATTAAACAAAAAAAAAGACCTAGCATCCAAGAGGAAAACCCCAAAGTGCTCTCTGCTCAAATGGGGGTATTTTGTGCATAACTTTTAGGGGTCAATTTCTGTGCAACTTCCTGGGGTGACCTTGCAAATGTTTTTCTCTTTTCCCTAAAGACAGCCCTGTCCGTCATAGTTTTATAGGCTGTCACATCCCCCCACTCCTTATTTCTCTTTTAACTGTAGTGAAGGAAAAAAATTGAGTGCAGCTTCCTTGCTGATTGTGAAGAACAAATCTGTATCTCTTTGGAAACTTGCTGATCAAAAGATTTGTGTCATCTGTGTGTAGTACATTTCTCTGAGGGGAAAAGGCAAGTAATCAGGCATGCTTCTCTTCTGAGAGGAAAACAGATGCCCCGTGTGTGTGATGGGACTGTGTTTGAAAACAAAGTCAAGAGCCTGGGGGAATTAAAATGGTGCTGTCTCTGCAAACGTGTGGAGATAATGGGGCCCAAAAAGAGACGGCACATTCCAGAGCTCTTGGTGTCTATGGCAAGAAGCAGATGAAATGTGTCAATAAAATCTGGCATTTATTAGAGAGATAAGAAAGTCTGGAGAAAAGGGTATTCTTTGAGTAAGGCAAGAAAACAGAAATGTTTCTGTGCTGTGATACCAAATTCTGTCTTGGGTCCGGGGGCACCCGGTTTATTATTCAGAATATTTAACATATTGCCTTACAATGATTGTTAGTTTTTGGAGTGCTCTTCTCTTGGTTGATGGTGTTTACAAATCACACCAGGCAATAGATCTTTAATTCTATTATTGAAAAACAATCATAGAAAATGGGTTGTGAGTCATGTATTTTCTCTAGGGAATGAAACCACAAAAGTATTGACCAGCGACGTTTTCACTGTTTGAAATAGCAAAACAAAACAAACCATGGACACGCAGAAGGTCAGTGGATTCTCCTCCCATGGGGGGCTCTTCCAGAGGTCTATCTGACTGTCTAAGGCAATTATCCTTGCGGTGACCTGTGTTTCATAGCGGCGACATGCCCTGTAATCAGAATACTGAAAACTTCAAGGTATTCTTTGTGTCGTTATTTTGTAATTAGGAAAGACAAATGAGAAGATGTATCTATTTCTAGACTTTGGTTTTCAAAAATGTTTTTAGATGGACTAGTACTATTTAGTTTATTGCAGGCTTCCTGATTCAGTGTTTAGGTTGAAAGAGGAAAAATATTTTGTATTGATAGAAGATCAAGAGCAGATGTACATCAAGGTCTCAAGCATACGTTTTAACTTACATTTGTGTGCCGTGAAGAACTATCTCAGCGCCAAGAAGTGATTTCTATTCACCAACTGTAGGCAGTTTTGGAGTTTTTACATACAAAAATAACATTTTTGTGTGTGTTATCTGTTGATTTTCACCTTTTTTATTCTGAATATATTTTGTGTGTTTACTTCATGGGCTCATTTCAGGTTTAATGTGGAGCTGTCTCTATATCCCGGGCAGCACTGGCTTTTACACCCATCGGTTTCCTCGGGAAACTTAATGTGGCCATAAAATTGCTCAAAGTTGTGGCTCTTGGAGACCAGGTCTATGGAGACAGGGCACTTGCAGGCACATCTGACCAAAGTAGGATATCAAGTTGGATCATTTGAGATTCAGAACCTTCAAAGTCGATCCACTTTGGTGTCCAAAAAAAGTCCAGATTGAATATCTACATTACTCAAATATGCTGGAAGATTACCAGATCTCTGCTTCAATTGGTGTGTGTGTGTGTGTGTGTGTGTGTGTGTGTGTGAAAACTGCTTACACATGCAGCCTCCAGGGAGTCAGTTCTGTTGAATGACTGTCTGAATGTCAACACAGCTCATCATCATTTCTAGATGACAAATCATAAACACAATTGGCCCTCTGGACATGGCAGTTAACTGTGTTAACCAGTTAAGGTGGAATAGTGGAAAACGGGTTGTACATACAAACATGTATGGGTCCAGCTTTATATTATAATAAATGAGGCAGGCTTGGTGTCAGGGTCTGAGAGATGGTGGAGACCATGAAGACCTGAAGGCTCCCACTGCCCTCCCTCAATGAATGCTCAGTGTTGCCATATCTGCTAACATTTTTCAAACCAAGCAGTAAATTCAGATTTTTTAGGTAAAAATCTCTCAAACTTTAAATGTTGACTTAAGTTTCTTAAAACACAATACAGTTAGACTCTAAACATTTCAGAAGACCAAATATGGCCACCAGGCTACCATTTTGAGATCTCTGAATTAAATGACTCTTTGAGTAGAACTTCTCTGTTCTCCATCTAGAAACTGTTTTTCAAGTAACTTCAGAGGTGTCCCTTTTTACAAAAGAACACTGGACTGTGAATTGAAAGACTGGGTAAGCTAACTCTATTTTTCCCAACTGCAAGATCAAGGGCAAACACTTAGCTTTGCTCATCTTCAGTTTTATAATGTATCAATTCATATTACACACACTTATCTGACTCACAGGTTAAATTCACCCAGCTAATATTTATTGAAAATTTACTTGAGTATATCCTGTTTTATTTCTTTCTCAAGAAGGCCTTATGAGGTAGATATACTTAATATGAATGCAGAGGTAAGGAAACTGCAATTCTGCAAATTTTAAGGAAACTGCTCAAGGTCGTGAAGCTAATTAGTGATGGAGTGGAGATTCAAACCAAATCTCATATTAAACTCTACTTTCCAAGAAGAGAGCAATTCTTAAAATAGATAAGGAACCATAATCCATTTAAATCATCATCTTAATCAACAACATTATTATGATGTTTTCTTATCTAGACCCTAGACACAGAGTTTACAAGTAGAATCTTATCTGGGCAAGTTACTGTATCTCTTGGTCTCAATTTTCTTAACTCTTAAGTGGGGGAAGTAAGACTTAGGAGGTGAAAATTCACTTAGAAGGTGTATTTCAAGGGCTATATTTAGCTCAGAGATATCTTCTGCTAAGTCTCTTCAGTAGTGTCCGACTCTGTGTGACCCCAGAGACGGCAGCCCACCAGGCTCCCCCGTCCCTGGGATTCTCCAGGCAAGAACACTGGAGTGGGTTGCCATTTCCTTCTCCAATGTATGAAAGTGAAAAGTGAAAGTGAAGTAGCTCAGTCCTGTCTGACCCTCAGCGACTCCATGGACTGTAGCCTACCAGGCTCCTCCATCCATGGGATTTTTCCAAGCAAGAGTACTGGAGTGGGGTGCCATTGCCTTCTCCGAGAGATATCTTCAGGTGGGCCTAAATAACTTTTTATGTTTTTTAAAAAACCTATTATTGAGGTAATACAAATGACATAAAATAAAGAGCACCTATAAAGTATATGATTTGATAAATTTTGCCATTTGAACACAACCATGAAAACTGTCACAAAATCAAGATAATGAGCATATTCATCACCCCAAAACTTTCCTCATTCCCCTTGTTTAATCTATCCACTCCCTGTCCTGAAACGACCTGCTTCCTTTCACACTTGTTTGTATTTCCTAGAATTTTATATAAAAAGAATATACTGTTTTGGGGGTCTGTCTTCTTTCATTCATTTGGGTCTTTGTTTCCTTCCTTTGTATGGGAATACCATGGTTTGTTTTATTATTCAGCTGTTGATAGATATTTGGGCTGTTCCAAATTGGGGCTACTACAAATATACCTGCCCTGTCCAACCAGGTATAATTTGTATGAACATATGCTTTCATTTTTCTGGGTTAAAAGCCTAGGAGTTATATGGCAGGTCCTATGTAGTATACGTTAAATTTTTAAGAAATTTCCAAATTGCTTTGTAAAGTTGTATCATTTGACACACCTACCAGCAGTGTATGAGAGTTCCAGTTTCTCCTCACCCTTGTCAACACTTAGATGAGCAGTCTTTCAAGTTTTCATTCTAATATGTATATGCGGGCTTGCATGCTCAGTTGCTCGGTAATGTTTATGGATTGTGCTTTTGGTCACTAATTTTAAAATACTTGCCTACTCCAAGATCACAAAGATTTTCTTCTATATCTTCTACATGATCTTTCTACGTACTTAATTTTATATAATTTGAAAATTATTTGCCAACATTTCAAAGTTGGAAGATTTTATTTAAGATACTTGAATTTCCAGTTTCTTTTAGAAGGGAAGAATTGGGTATACTGGCCTGCGTTCCCAAGGATGGTGCTCCACTGGATTGAAATGATCCAGTCTACCGAGGTCCCATTGCACTGGCTTCACACCTTTGCATTCCCAGCCTTGCTACTGTGAGTGCACAGAAGTACCACCGTGGCTAGGTGCCCTCTACCACCATTTGCAGCTTTAAACTTTGAAGACTTCTGTAAATCTTCCTTTTATTATTGCATATGAGCCTGCTTCTGGAGGTTAAGAGAGTGAATTACTCTGCAATGGATCTGGAATCAACTTGGAGATTCTGGAAGAATCACTGTACTATCTTTGACA
>NW_011477142.1:1314879-1332305 GCF_000754665.1 Bison bison bison | reverse complement strand
TTTGACAATCTGGGGAAATTTTAAACATAGGTTAAGTCTGAAAGCTGTAACTGGACTCAGCTTTGAACATTTGCCTATGCCCTCATCTGACCTCATTTGCTTTCTGCTGTATATTAAAATAGTTTATATATGGTAAGTATATTCCATAAAGTGCATATATCTTAATATGTGCAATCTGATGAATTTTCAAAACTATAACTACCATTCCAATTATGATATACAGCATTCTCATCTCAGAATTTCCCTTTTGTACCTCTCCAGTCTATCTGCGGGGGAGAGAGAGAGGAATGCAAGCTCCCCCTCTAGAGTCAGCCACTAATATAATATCACTATAGCTGAATCATCTCTGTTCTTGAAATTCATAAAAATTGAACCATATAGTAAGTACTCTTTTGTGCCTGTCTTCTTTCTCTGAACATAGTATTTTTTGAGATCCGTCCATGTCATTATATCCACCAGTAGTTTGTTCCTTTGAATTAGTGATCATATTCCATAGAACAAATATGCCTCATTTTTTATGTATTTATTTTTATGTTGGTGGACATTTGATTGTTTCCAGTGTCTTGCTTTTATGAATAAAGCTGCAATGAGCATTGCTGTACAACTTGTGTACATAGAGTTTTATTTCCTTTTGGGTAAATATCTCAGAGTGAAATTGTTGGATCATTAGGTAGGGGTATTTTTATCTTTACAAGATACTTTTAAAAGTTTGCTACAGTGCTTATAACATTTTTCACTCTCACCAGGAATTGATGAGAAACTCAGTGGCTTTCCATTCTCTCAAAAATAAATACATAAAAAATGAGGAAAAATGAGTATTTTCGTCTCTTTAATTTTTGCCATTCTCATGAATGTGAAATGGTAGCTTATTGTGATTTTAATTTGCATTTTCCTATTAAATAATGATGTTGATCACTTTTTCTATCATTTTATTGACCATTTAGTTAATTGTGTTTTTTCATGAGCAGATGCTTTGAATTTAGCTAAATTCTAACTTAACAGTTTTCTTTCACAATTACTGCTTTCTATGTCCTAAGAAATCTATGCCTAGCCTATTTTTACAGATACTCATGTATATTTTATTCTAGGAGATTTACAGTTTTAATTTACATGAAAGCCTTGATTCAATTCAAATTATTTTTTCTTTATGGTATAAAGTGCAGATCAAGGTTCACTTTTTCTCCAGTTGGTATAGCACATGTTTTAGACTCCTTTTTTCAATTGAATTATGTTGATGCCTTTGTAAAAAGAAAAGAAAAATCAATTGTTATTAAATATTTGTGAGAACCTATTACTGGATTCTCTGTTCTGCTTCATTGGTATATTTTTCTGCCTTTATGACATATTTATATTACTGAGCTTTTCAGTTCATGAGCATGATATAGCTCTCCCTCTATTTAGGTTTTCTGTATTTTCTCCCTATAATATTTTGTAGTTTTTTAGTGTTGCAGCTGCTATTTGGTTGCTAAGTTGTGTCTGATTCTTTGTGACCGCATGGACTGTAGCCCCCCAGGCTCCTCTGTCCATGAGATTTTCCAGGCAAGAATACTGGAATGGGTTGCCATTTCCTTCTTAGGAGATCTTCCCAACCTAGGGATCAAACTTGCATCTCCTGCCTGGCAGATAGATTCTTTACCACTGAATCACTTGGGAAGCCAGTTTTTAAATATAGAAGTCTCTTTATTTCCTTCATGAAATTTATTCATAGGTATGTATTTTGGTGCTCTTACCAATGGAATTCATCTTAAAATCTTACTTCCAGTTGTTTCTTACTAATATAATAGATATTCAATGGACATTTTATATGATCACGTATACTTTCTAAATTAACTTATCCAATTTATTAGTAGGATTTTTAAATTGTAGTTGCTAACTCTTTTATGTTTCTATGTCCCAAATCACGTTAACTCCAAATAAAGACAGTTTTATTTTCTTTTTCCCCAGTATTAATACCTTTTATTCCCTTTCTTATCTTGTCATTGGCAAGTACTTTAATGTGATATTAAATAGAAATGGTGAGAGTGCACATCCTTGGCTTGTCGCTCACATTAAAGGGAACATGTCCAATATTTCTTCATTAGCCATAATGTTTTCCTTAGATACCTCTTATCAGATTGAGGGGACTTCCCTGGTGGCTCAGACCGTAAAGAATCTGCCTGCAATGTGGGAGACTGGGTTTGATCCCTGGGTTGGGAAGATCTCCTGGAGAAGGCAAGGGCAACCCACTCCAGTATTCTGGCCTGGAAAATTCCATGGACAGAGGAGCCTGGCAGGCTACAGTCCATGGGGGTCATAAAGAGTTGGACTTGACTGAGTGACTTTCACTTCACTTCACTTCATCAGATTGAGAAGGTTCTCTTTTACATCTAGTTTTATGAGATTTTTTTTTTTTAATAACAAATAGGTGCCAGATTTTTTTCAAGGGCTTTTTTTTTTAAACTATTGAACTATTTAGATGATTTTATCGTCAAACCTGATAATTGTATTGATTAGATTTGTGAATTACATTGTTTTAGAATGTCAAAACAACCTTGTATTACTGGGATATACCACAACTTGGTCACAATATATTATCCTTTTTATCTTATTTTACCAATATTTTGTTAAATAGTTTTATATATGGTTCATGAGAGATATTGCTTGAATATTTCTTTTCCTTGAACTATCCTTTATCAGGTTTTGGTGTTAGGATCATGGTAGCTTATAAAATGACTTAGGAAGTATTTTCTTCTCCTCTATTTTTAAAAAGAGTTTGTGTAATACTGGTGTTATTTCTTCCTTAAGTGTTTAATAGAATTCACTTGTAAAGTCATCTAGACTAGGGGGTGTCTTTGTGGAGAGGTTTTAAATTAAGAATTCAGTTTTGTTTCATAGTTACACAGCTATTTAAGCCCTTTATCAGTTGTAAGTTGTGTTTTTCAATGAATTTGTCTATTGCATCTACATTGTTTAATATGTTGATGAAGTTGTTCATAATAGCCCTTTACTGTCTATCTTGTTTGCATTTGTCTTTTTTTTTTTGGCCATGCCACAGCTTGTAGGACATTAGTTCCTCTACTGTGGATGGAATGAATCAAACCCAGGTTCCTGGCAATTAGAGTACTGACTCCTAACTGCTGGACTGCCAGGAAATTCTCTCTCTTTCATTCTTGATGTTGGTAATTTGTGGGGTCTTTCCTCTTATTTTTATTGATCAATTTTACTTATTTTTAGTGATCAATATCGCTTAGCATATAGTCCTTCTTGGGACTTCCCTGGTGGCTCAGAGGTTAAAGCGTCTTCCTGGAATGCGGGAGACCCGGGTTTGATCCCTGGGTTGAGAAGATCCCCTGGAGAAGGAAATGGCAACCCACTCCACTACTCTTGCCTGGAGAATCCCATGGACAGAGGAGAGTTACAGTCCATAGTGTCGCAAAGAGTTGGACACGACTGAGCGACTTCACTTCACTTCGCTTCATAGTCCTTCTTGATGAATGTTTTGTAAATGCTTGAAAAGAATATGTTCAAGTTTTTTATATCCTTACTAGTAATTACTAAGAAGTATTCAAGTCTCCAATTATGATTGTTCATTTTCTGTTATATATTTGGCTTTATCAATTTTTGCTTCCCATACATATACTTTTAAGCTCCATTAATAGGAACATACACATTTAGGGACATATACACATAAACATGAAATTTAGAATTTTTATGTATTATCGATTCTTAGCATTTGAAATCCCTGTTTGTTTCTAACAATACTCTTTGTTTTGAAGACTGTTTTGTTAAACAATAGTAAAGCCACCCTAATTTTCTTATTGGTGTGGTGTACTTTTTTTGTTTTTGCTTTCAGCCTATATTTTTATATGTCAACTGTGTTTATCTCTTGAATATGGCAAATATGAAATTTGCATTTCCCTTCCTCATAACCCTGGAGTTTGTCTCCACAGAAGGAACTCTTCCACAAATCTTACAATAAGAGTTCCATTAAATTTTAAGCTGCTGTCTGGTTATTGTGGATTCCTCAGCCAAAGGGCCAGTATGTCAGTAAAGGAGTTACCGTCCTGGTGGGAGTAACTGGCCCTGATTATCAGGGAAAGAATGCTATTTTTTTAGTTTAATTTTTATTTTATATTGAAGTATAGTTGATTTATAATATTATATTAGTCTCAGGTATACAGCAAAGTGATTCAGTTATACATACACATATATCTATTTTTTCAGATTCTTTTCCTATATGTTATTACAGAATATGGAGTAAAGTTCCTTGTACTATACAGTAAGTCCTTGTTGGTTATCAATTTTAAATGTAGTCGTGGGGGGTATATGTTAATCTCAAACTCCTAATTTATCCCTGCATCCCACTTTTCTCCTTTGGTGACCATAAATTTGTTTTTGAAATCTGTGAGTCTCTTTCTGCTCTGTAAATAGTTCATTTGTATCATTTTAAAGCATTTCACGTATAAGTGATATCATATGATATTTGTCTGTCTCTATTTTACTTAGTATGATAGTCTAATAGTAAAAACATGGAAACAACCTAAATGTCCATCAACAGAGGGTTGGTTAAAGATGATGTGGTACCTATATACAATGGAATATTATTTGGATATAAAAAAGAATGAAATAACATCATTTGCAGCAACATGGATGGACTTAGAGATTATCATAAGGATGCTGTGTTTTGAATAAGGTGTCACAATTTATTATACATGGCATGGCCACACAAAACCCTAGAGGTCTATCCTGTGATTCTTCTACTAAAGGTTGCAGTTAATTCCATATGATTTTTCCCATTACAGATACCTCTAATAATATAGGATTGGCTTCCCTGGTAGCTCAAAGAACCCACCTGCAATACAGGAGACCCTGGTTCAATCCCTGGGTCAGGAAGTTCCCCTGGAGAAGGGATAGGCTACCCCCTCCAGTATTCTTGGGCTTCTCTGATAGATCAGATGGTAAAGAATCCGCCTGCAATGTGGGAGATCTGGATTCAATCCCTGGGTTGGGAAGCTCCCCTGGAGAAGGCCATGGCAACCCGCTCTAGTATTCTTGCCTGGAAAATCCCCCCGGACAAAGGAGCCTGGTGGGCTGCAACCCCTGGGGTCCCAAAGAGTTGGACACGACTGAGCAACTAAGCACAACACTGGTCACATGGGCCCAAGCAGCAGGACCACTTGCCTCCACTTGGGGAAGAGCTTTTTCTTTTATATATTTGTGATAGGGACCTTCTTCTTAAGGATATGCCTCTCCTTCAGCCAACTGAGTTCTGGTCAAGAAACTGGTCCTGGCCTGAAACCTGATAAAGTACCATGATTTTTTCTTAAACTGCTTTCCACCTACTGATCATCCATCCTTGATTAATTTTGGCTGAATGGTTTGAACAATGCCCTTGTTGCCTGCCCACATATTTTCTTCCTTGGGATGCTGTGTTCTATTAAACATCTCCGTAACTCTGTGAGCCAGGCTTCCCTGACTGCCCCTCCAACCTCACTACTCATCACAATAATTGTGTCCATGTTGTGTCTTTGGTTAAGCATTCCCACCTGGCCTTTATTTTGGGATATTATCATCCTTATTACTATCAGCAATCCATATTCTAACAGCATCTCTTAACATCTATTCTGGCCTACAGAGGAGGGCCACTACTGAGCATCTCAGTCATTCTGGTGTCCTCCTGTCATCTGCCCCTCTTTCCCACGCCTACTCCTTGATTTAGAATTATTTTAATCCTTTCTTTCAATATTTCTCTTCGTGATCTCAAATAAATAACATACAGCCACATCCTGATTAGTTTTAGTCATGATCTATTTATTTTCTATTTAGTTGAAGTATAGTTGATTTACATTGTCATGTTAATTTCTGCTGTACAACAAAGTGATTAAGTTACACACACACACACACACACATATATATATAGACATTCTTTTTAAAAATATTCTTTTCTATTATGGTTTATCATAGGATATTGAATATAGAACTCTGTGCTATACAATAGGACCTTATTTATCTATTCAACTTTCCATAAGAATTATGACCTCTCTTTCACAATCACCCACCCCTGCACACAACACTGTATACTTCCCATTCTCCCACTCTCTCATATTGATTGTAATTTTGGTTGGATTCAGTGTTTGCAGTATGATGTTTCTATGTAATTTCTAGCTACAGCTAAACCATGTAACATACTATATTTATTTTTCCTTTTTTGTACAACCACTTTTTTGTACTCCATGGAGTTAATCATTGTTTATATTTGTTTAGTTTTCTACATGCTTATCACCAACTTCTCCCAAAACTTTTCCTAAAAAGCATAAGTTTCTCTTAGGCTTAAATTCATCTAAGAAGCTATCAGATGGTAATTTTTCTCCTAAAGTCTTCAGATCTGTTCCAATCTTGGATAATTCTCCCTGATCAACTATTCTGTTTCCTTCCTGCAATACACATTCTTTATCATCCTGGAAATTCCTCTCCTCTTTTACCTAGTTTCTAAGTATTCATTTTTGTTTGTTTGTTTGTTTACTTTCTGAATAGTTGCCATATATCCTCTGATAGTATCCTTGGACAGTGTATATGATAGACTAAGGACTTCCTAAAGATCCTCATGTCCTAATCTCCAGAACCTGTTCTTTACATAGCAAATTCACTTCTTTACATAGCAAAAGAGACTTTGCAGATGTGACTAAGGATTTTGTGATGAGGAGATTATCCTGGGTTATCCAAGTGCATCCTATGTAATCACAAAGGTCTTTATAAGAGTGAAGATGTAAAGATGAAGTGGAGAGTGATTTGAAGATGCTACACTGCTGGCTTAGAAGATTGTCATGACCCAAGGAGCACAGCTCTCAAAGCTGGGATAACCATATTCTCTCCTAGAGCCTCCAGAAGGAGCCAGTCCAGTTGACACCTTGGTTTTAGCCTAATAAAACTGACTTTGCATTTCTGGTCTACCAAACTAAGATAATAAATTGATATTGTTTTAAACCACGAAGTTTATGGTAATTTGTTACTGAGCCCATAGGAAACTAACACAGTGCATATATATGGAAAATGCTTTTGAGGATCTGCATGTCAGTAGATGTTCTACTCTCACTCCAAATGATAGTTTAGTGGAGTGTAGAATTCTAAGTAAAAAATAATTTACCTTCAGAATTTTGAAAGCATTTGTCCAAGCCTTTTATTTTTGTTTCAGACATAATAATTATTTTTAATTTCCAGGACTATTGTTGTTCTCACATCTTTCTCCCTCTTCTCATCCCCTGAATCCTGTTCTTATTCCATAAAAGCAGCTTCTTCATTTATCTCCCTGAATGTGGAACAACAGAATGTGTGTGTGTGAATTTTCTTCTTCGTATTCCATTTCTTCCAAGTTACTTTTTTCTTATTTATTTTTATCTCTTATGTTTAAAACCTTTCTGTAAATGGTACTGTCAGCATATATTACTTTGAAGGTTTATTGAGGCATCACTGACATATGTACTTTAAACTGAATATATTTAAAGTATACAATTTAAAACATTTTAGTTTATTAAGCTGTAGTTGATTTACCATGTAGTGTTAGCTTCAGGTGTACTCCATCAGATTCTTTTCCATTATCAATATCATTATCAATTTTTCCATTTCCAATATCAGGTTATTACAAGATATTGAATATGGTTTCATGTGCTATACAGTAAATCCTTGTTTATCTATTTCATGTATAGTGAGGAAGAGGCTTCTTGCAGTTTCCAGCATGGGCCAGGTGGGGTGGGTATGACAACTCAGGTGGAGGTGCCAAGGATCTACCTCTAGCCTTGGCCTGGTGATAATCTTTTTCACAGCCTTCTCAACATAGAAACCAAAGCCAGAGTGTGGCTTGCATGCAGTTACCTGTGGTCACACACCGAGAAGATGTTCCTACTGTAAGTCCCCACATCCCACCTGTGGCTCCAAGGTGTAAAGGGCTACACACAACACTGCAGCTCCCTCTGCAAACCCCACACTGCCCACATGTTCTAAAAGCCTCTTGTCCACACCTGTACCCAGACTCCCACTGCATGCTTATGTCATTAGTTGCTTTTAAGGGGGGCCCTATTGCTTGCTTTAGTCTGGCCAATACAATACCTTTGCTGCTGTCTGGTGGGCTGAACCATACCTTCTTCAGTGAGGTCTGAAGCTCTTCTAAGTTTATCTTCCTTCAAGTACTTTCCTTCAGTTCAGTTCAGTTTAGCCGCTCAGTCGTGTCTGACTCTTTGTGACCCCATGAACGTAAGCACGCCAGGCTTCCCTGTCTATCACCAACTCCCAGAGTCCACCCAGATTCATGTCCATTGAGTCGGTGATGCCATCCAACCATCTCATCCTCTGTCGTCCCCTTCTTCTCCTGCCTTCAATCTTTCCCAACATCAGGGTCTTTTCAAATGAGTCAGCTCGTCGCATCAGGTGGCCGAAGTACTGGAGTTTCAGCAGCCCTAGCGACTTAGCCGCAGCAGCAGGATAACGTATATAGTTTCCTTAAGTCTTATGGTTACTCTTTTATCATAGTTAACAATTAAAAAATCTTAGAATTAGAATTTGGAGAAGGAAATGGCAACCCATTCCAGTGTTCTTGCCTGGAGAATCCCAGGGGCGGGAGAGCCTGGTGGGCTGATGTCTATGGGGTCACACAGAGTCGGACACGACTGAAGTGACTTAGCAGCAGAATTAGAATTAAACTTCCTCTGCTTAGTCTATGGTGTGGTTTCTATCACCTGATTGGATCCAGACTGCTGCAGTGAGTTTTGACATACGTATATACTGTAAAACCATAACCACAATCAAGGTAGGAAACATATCAATCACTCCCCAAAGTGTCCTTATGCCTGTTTGTCATCCATCCTTCCATTTCTCTGTCCCCAGGAAAACAATGATTTGTTTTTTTGTCATCACAGATTAGTTTGCATTTTCTAGAGTTTTATATAAATTGAATCATGTTGTATATATTATTTTTTAAAAATCTAGCTTCTTTCGGCATAATTATTTTTATATTCATCCATGTTATTTTATGTGTTAATAATTTATTGCTTTTTACTGATGAATAGTATTAATATTTCATTGTTTGGACACCAGAGCTAGTCTATCCTTTCACCTGTTGATGGACATTTGGGTTGTTTCCAATTATTGGCAATGAAAAAATAAAGCCACTCTGAAGTTTTGTGTGAGAGTCTTTGGGCAAATGTTTTCATTTGTCTTGGAAAAATACCTAGAAGTGGAACAGTGGGATCAAGTGGTAGATTAAAATTAGCTCTTAACTGGAAAACTGTTTTCCAAAGTGATTGTACCATTTTACATCCCCATCAACAATATATGAAAACTTTAATTGCACCTCATCCTTGCCAGCACTTGATATTATGGTTCATCTTTTTACCTTTAGCCACTCTAGTGGGTAGGTAGTATTATTTCAACATGGTTTTGCTTTGAATTTCCTTGATTAGTAATGATGCTGAACATCTTTTCATATGTTTCTTTGTCATCTATATATCTTCTTTGGTGGTTTTTGTTCATATATTTTGCCCATTTTTAGAATTAGGTTGTTTCTTTTCTCATCATTGAGTTGTAAGTTCAGTTCAGTTCAGTCTCTCAGTCGTGTCCGACTCCTTGCCACCCCGTGAACTGCAGCAAGCCAGGCCTCTCTGTCCATCACCAACTCCCGGAGTTTATCCAAACTCATGTCCATTGAGTCGGTGATGCCATCCAACTATCTCATCCTCTGTCATCCCCTTTTCCTCCCGCCTTCAATCTTTCCCAGCATCAGGGTCGTTTCAAATGAGTCAGCTCTTTGCATCAGGTGGCCAAAGTATTGGAGTTTCAGCTTCAACATTAGTCCTTCCAATGAACGCTCAGGACTGATCTCCTTTAGGATGGACTGGTTGAATCTCCTTGCAGTTCAAGGGACTCTCGAGAGTCTTCTCCAACACCACAGTTCAAAAGCATCAATTCTTCAGCACTCAGCTTTCTTTATAGTCCAACTGTCACATCCATACATGACTACTGGAAAAACCATAGCTTTGACTAGATGGGCCTTTGTTGGCAAAGTAATGTCTCTGTGTTTTAATATACTGCCTAGGTTAGTCATAACTTTCCTTCCAAGGAGCAAGCATCTTTTAAGTTCATGGCTGCAGTCACCATCTGCAGTGATTTTGGAGCCCCCCCAAATAAAGTCTGTCACTGTTTCCACTGTTTCCGCATCTACTTGCCACGAAGTGATGGGACTGGATGCCATGATCTTCGTTTTCTGAATGTTGAGCTTTAAGCCAAATTTTTCATTCTCCTTTTTCACTTTCATCAAGAAGCTCTTTAGTTCTTCTTCACTTTCTGCCATAAGGGTGGTGTCATCTGCATATCTGAAGTTATTGATATTTCTCCCAGCAATCTTGACTCCAGCTTGTGCTTAATCCAGCCCAGCATTTCTCGTGGTGTACTCTATATATAAGTTAAATAAGCAGGGTGACAGTATACAGCCTTGATGTACTCCTTTTCCTATTTGGAACCAGTCTGTTGTTCCATGTCCAGTTCTAACTGTTGCTTCCTGACCTGCATACAGGTTTCTCAAGAGGCAGATCAGGTGGTCTGGTATTCCCACCTTTTTTAGAATTTTCCAGTTTATTGTGATCCACACAGTCAAAGGCATAGTCAATAAAGCAGAAATAGATGTTTTTCGGGAACTCACTTGCTTTTTCCATGATCCAGCAGATGTTGGCAATTTGATCTCTTGTTCCTCTGCCTTTTCTAAATCCAGCTTGAACATCTAAAAGTTCACGGTTCCCATATTGCTGAAGCCTGGCTTGGAGAATTTTGAGCATTACTTTATACTAGCGTGTGAGATGAGTGCAATTGTGTGGTAGTTTGAACATTCTTTGGCATTGCCTTTCTTTGGGATTGGAATGAAAACTGACCTTTTCCAGTCCTGTGGCCACTGCTGAGTTTTCCACATTTGTTGGCATATCGAGTGCAGCACTTTCACAGCATCATCTTTTAGGATTTGAAATAGCTGAACTGGAATTCTATCACCTCGACTAGCTTTGTTTGTAGTGATGCTTCCTAAGGCCCACTTGACTTCACATTCCAGGATGTCTGGCTCTAGGTGAGTGATCACACCATCATGATTATCTGGGTTGTGAAGATAAGGTCAGCATAGCGGTGCAAGGCGGCTGCGCAGCGCTGGGCAGGCTATGAGGAGATACCCCACGTCCAAAGGCAAAGGAGAAACCCCAGCAAGATGGTAGGAGGGGTGAATTTCGAGTTTAGAATCAAACCCCATTCCCGCCAGAAGCTCTCAGAGGGCTCAAACAAACCTTGTGCGCACCACGACCCAGGGACCCACAAAGACTGAGACAGAACTGTGTTTGAGCATCTCCTGTGGAGGTACGGGTCAGCAGTGGACTGCCAAAGGGACAGGGGCTCTGGGTGCAGCCGACTTGGGTATGGAATAAGTCCTCTTGGAGGAGGTGGCCATTAACCCCACCATACAGCTGCCAGAACTTACATAGGAGTGGGAAATAGACTCTTGGAGGGCACAACAGAATCTTGTGCACCAGGACCCAGAAGAAAGGAGCAGTGACCCCACAAGAGACTGACCCAGACTTGTCTGTGAGTGTCCAGGAGTCTCCAGCAGAGGCGTGGGTCAGTGGTGGCCTGCTGGAGAGTTGGGGGCAGTGAGAGTAGCAGTGCATGCATGGGACCTTTTGAAGGAGGTTGCCATTATCTTCATTACCTCCACTGTAGTTTGGCCCCAGGTAAATAGCAGGGAGGGAACACAGGTCCACTCATCAACAGAAAATTGGATTAAAGATTAACTGAGTTGAACCCACTCCAGTACTCTTGCCTGGAAAATCCCATGGACGGAGGAGCGTGGTAGGCTATAGTTCATGTGGTCACAAACAGTCAGACACGACTGAGTGACTTCACATCACATCAAGAGTGGCTTAGAGAGTAAAGCATCTGCCTGCAATGCAGGAGACCTGGGTTCGATCCCTGGGTTGGGAAGATCCCCTGGAGAAGGAAATGGCAACCCACTCCAGTACTCTTGCCTGGAAAATCCCATGGACGGAGGATCCTGGTAGGCTACAGTCAATGGGGCTGCAAAGAGTCGGACACAACTGAGCGACTTCATTCACTCATTCGCTCATATGCAAGTCCCTAGTCAGATATATGCTTTGCTAATATTTTATTCTAGATGATGGTTTACCTTTTTATTTTCACAGCAATGTCTTTCAGAAAGCAAAAGCTTTTAATTTTGAAGAAATATAACTTACCATTATTTTCTTTTACAGTTCATGGCTTTTGTGTCTTCTTTAATAAACCTTCACCAAACCCAAGACTGCTAAGATTTTCTCCTATATTTTCTTTCAGAAGTTTTATAGGGTATAACATCTTGGTACTAGTTACAATCCCTTACTGTTCTTGAATTTCTTGTTAATGAACTGATGGAGATACTACAATTAGGCGATGTTAAACACACACAGTATCTCAGAGGTATAGCATGGACGAGAAGACATAACATTGGGGTGCAACAAGGAGCACATGTGTCTTTTTATCCGTTTTTTACCCCTATACAAACAGGCCTGTGAAGCTACTGGAACAAAATATACAAAATCAAGATTATGCTAGAAATCCAACCTGTGTGATCACCATATTTATGCCCTTCTCTCACCACATAATATAG
The DNA here is from genome assembly GCF_000754665.1 of Bison bison bison. Taxonomy (NCBI): domain Eukaryota; kingdom Metazoa; phylum Chordata; class Mammalia; order Artiodactyla; family Bovidae; genus Bison; species Bison bison. Next base: position 1,319,644 of record NW_011477142.1, on the reverse strand, counting down.
AAGTTTGGAGAAAAAAAAATAAGCAATTTATTGAATAGGTACCATGCTATGCACTGTGTTGAGATTTTATAGTCAAGGTATGTAATATATACTTTTATATTTAAAAATAACTTTGTAGGATTGGATCTATTATTATGTCTATTTTTTCTGATGAGAATATTATACAATAAAGAAGTAAAATGATTTGTTCAGGTCATCTAGCCAGGTTTGTCTAGTGCTAGGGCCTCTGTTCTTAATCACTAATTATAATATCTCATAAATATTGGTTGCTTACTGTGTGATAAGCACTGGGCTAAACTCTTTACAAGTGTTAACTAATTTAATCTTTAGAGCAAAGTTAGATGGTGAATATTACAGAGATTCAAGCTCTTGCAGCTATTAGCACAAACCTAGGATTTGAATCCATGTTATCTGGCTCCTGAGTCCTTACATGTAACCATCATTCTACTTGGTTTCTCCAAGATAAAAAAATTAATGGCTGTATTTGTTGGTAAGTCAAGCAAATGTCCCATATGAATCTCTCTCCGCAACAACTTTCCAAAATATGAGGTAGTTTCTTCTGTGTTCTCCTTTGCACTTGACCCCATTGTTTGTCACTATCCTGCACCTTTTCCACCTTCCCACTGTGACTTACCACACTTATGCCTTCCAAGTGTCCATAGTAATAATACACAGAGCCATGAGTGTGCTCCTGGGAGAGGTAATGGTGGGTGGTGGTCTCCCTAGCAGCAGCACCTCAGCAGGTACCTCATAGCTGCAGCCACGACTCTGAAGACAGTGGCTCCTCCTGGATTATCTGATCCATTTGCATCAATGACTGGAGTGGTTAAGGGAGAGGGCAGGGCCATAGGAGGTCTGCAAGATGAGCATTTCTATTGCTTGTATCTTTTTTAACACATCCCATTACTTGGGTATAATGTAGAGACAGATTTGACTTAGGCTTGAGTTCTACCTTTTTGCCTTGTTTTTTTGGTTTTGGGCAACTTTTTTTTTTTTTAAGAGTGATAAAAAAACATTTGTTAAGCAAATGCTCAGTATCAAGCCCTGTGCTAAACACTTCACATTTTTTATTTAACTGAAATTTCCCATTCTGTGAAGTACATATTTGTATTTTCTTTTAACTAATGAAAGAAATTAAGCAACTCTGGGGCAAATATCTTCACCTTGCTTTACTTTAGTTTCTTTGTGAAAAATAAAGATAACACTGACCTCATAGGAATTTTGATGGTCTAAGTAAGCTCACAGTCCATTCTGAAGGAGATCAGCCCTGGGATTTCTTTGGAAGGACTGATGCTAAAGCTGAAACTCCAGTACTTTGGCCACCTCATGCGAAGAGTTGACTCATTGGAAAAGACTCTGATGCTGGGAGGGATTGGGGGCAGGAGGAGAAGGGGACGACAGAGGATGAGATGGCTGGATGGCATCACTGACTCGATGGACGTGAGTCTGGGTGAACTCTGGGAGTTGGTGATGGACAGGGAGGCCTGGCGTGCTGCGATTCATGGGGTCGCAAAGAGTCAAACACAACTAAGTGACTGAACTGAACTGAAAGTAAGCTCAGGGGTTTCCTAGGTGGCGCAGTGGTCAACAGTCTGCCTAAAAAAGCAGGAGATGCAGGAGACCCGGATTCAGACCTGGAAGATCCCCTGGAGTAGGAAATGGCAACTTACTCTAGTACTCTTGCCTGGAAAATTCCACGGACAGAGGTGCCTGGTGGGCTAAAAGAGCCGTATTTTGAAAAGTTGTTGCAGAGAGAGATTCATGAAAGAGCCAGACACAATTTAGAGACTGAACAACAACAAAATATTATAGTTAAATTTCCAGGGATTTGGGATGACTGAGGGAGTGCTTACTCTGGACTGGTTGATGCAGGTTCCAGTTTTGGCTGCAGCCAGCTGTGGGACCTTGGGCAAGGGGGTTTCACCTTCCTGACTCCCAGGTTTCTCCTATATAAAATGTTAAGAGGGATAATTTCCAGGCCCTTTCCAGCTGTCACATTCCTCACATCTATGATTCTGTGATTAAGTTCCTGAAAAGCTCAAGTACTGATAAAAGTGCCATTAAGTTCTGTATACTCAGCACTGCCAGCCATCTGTTACCTGAGATACCTGGGCTGAGCTGTTATGGGTGCGGTTTGGGGGCAGGGTGTGTGGACAGGAAAGGCTCCTTGTCTGACAACTGAGTGTGTTCTGTAGACGATGGAAGACTGTATAGCAAGCCAGGATTCTCAGTGTCCTGAGATTCCTCTGATTTCTGGGCCATGGTGTATTGAGGCCAACCATCAAAGACAGTTTTCTAACAAGAGAACCTTGTGCAGTAAGTTCCTCAGGCAAGTGACAGGAGATAATTGAGATAGGGTTGAATGGGTCTCAGGCAGAGAAACTTAGGGACAGACCTATCTGGGTGATAAACTGGTTGACCCAAGAGGTCTCTCTGTCCATCATTCCTTGACCTCAGGTCAGAGTGATAGAAAGGGCGGAGGCTACCAGGGCAGCTGGAGACACTCTTGCTCTGAAGTCCTGAGAAGAATAAGTGACTGTTTGTCCCACATGGGTTAGTCATTCACCTGCCTGAAGGCAGAGGGCCTCAAGCCTACAGTCTAGATCTGCTGGGACATAATTTGGGCTACAAAGTCCTTGCCTTCAAGGAGGTGACTGCTCATTATAAAATCCTAAATCTAGGTTCTTAGAGGCTAATGCTGCACCAATTATGCCTACTGACCATCATCAAGTGCTTATTATATGCCAGGCTCTGGCCAAGAGCTTTTAGGCCCATCATGGTAAAGAGACTGAGTCTTTTTTTTTTTTTTTAATACTCTTATTTATTTGGCTGTACCTAGTCTTAGTTGTAACATGGGACCTTCGATGTTCCTTATGTCATGCAGGATCTTCATTGTTGATTGTGGGATCTATTAATAATTCTCTGACCAAGGATCAAACCCAGGCCCCCTGCACTGGGAATGTGGAATCTTAGCCACTGGACCACCAGGGAAGTCCCAAGAGACTGAGGGCCATCCATTATCTGTGTGACTCTGGGGAAGTCACTTACTCTTTTTTTTTTTTTTTGCATTTCAATCTCTAAAACTGTATTATGATGATAATCTATGTAAAAGGGCAAAGAGACATAAAAACTTGTGATGACTGTTAAGTGCCAATGGAAGATGCAGGAACAGATGCACACAAAGCACAAGGCAAAGACATATTCAGTACGTGATTATTTATACTGTGGGTTTCTCCGTGTTCCTCTAGGCCAACACTGGCAGGTGTCCCTTTTTTGCTCTTGCATACTCATAGCCTAAAGCAGGGCCTGGAACATAGCAGGTGCTCAACACTCTACATGATCAAAGGCCCTCTCCACAAGGTCATGAGCATTTATGCATCACAAAATTCATAGTGTTTAATTAGGAGAAATGGACAAAAACATACTGTTAGTAGGAGACTTTAATGATCCCTTTGGCCAAGCAGCTTAAAAAAAAAGCGAAGGCACAGAAGGCCTGCTGCTACTGCTAAGTCACTTCAGTCGTATCTGACTCTGTGCGACCCCATAGACGGCAGCCCACCAGGCTCCCCAGTCCCTGGGATTCTCCAGGCAAGAATACTGGAGTGGGTAGCCATTTCCTTCTCCAACGCATGAAAGTGAAAAGTGAAAGTGAAGTCGCTCAGTCCTGTCTGACCCTCAGCGACCCCATGGACTGCAGCCTACCAGGCTCCTCCATCCATAGGATTTTCCAGGCAAGAGAACTGGAGTGGGGTGTCATTGCATTCTCCACAGAAGGCCTAAGTAACATAATAAACACCAGGTCAAACTGAGATCATCACCTATCTCCAATTCTGAAGACAGAAAAACACCTTCTTTGAAGAGACCAAGGGGACACTGACAGAAACTGACTACAGAAATCTTTAATAAGTCTCCAAAAGGAAACGGTACTGATGACTTTGATTTCAATGCAGTGAAACTAGAAATTGAAAACAAAAATGAGAAACCATAAATCACTTTATTGGTCAAAGAGAAACTCAAAAGGGAAATTGCATGGTATCACTAAATGTTCTATTACCCAGGGTTACACAGCTAAGAGAAGAAAAGCTGAGATCGCTACTATCTGGGACTCCTAAGTCATTAAGCTACAGGTTTGCGAGCCAGATAAACCTCCCTGAGCCTCGATTTCCCTTTGTCAAGTGGCCCCGAGGTCCCCCCCGCTGCTCAATTCGGGCTGCAGGTTTGAGGTGTCGTGGGGGAGGGGAGGTGAGCTTGCTGGAGGCGCGGGAACAACAACCTCGGGACGTCCTCAGGGTGCGGGTGTTGAAAGGCGGCAGCAGAGGGCGCTGGGTCGCCGGCCTGGGTCCGCCTCTGCCATTGGTCGGGGCCCAGGCGCTGGGCTGGAGAGTTGGTGGAAAGTGACAAGTTGAGGGAGGCTGAGTGCAAGAGAGCCAGCGCGCAGAGCGGGAGGAGCCGCCGCGGCCGCCACGGAAGGAGCCCCGGGACGGCAGCCCCCGGGCGCAGGGCGCGCTGTTCTCAGAGTCCGCGCGGGCGAGACTCGCCCTTCGCGAGGGCGACCCCGACAACCCGCGACTGAACTGACTGTCCAGCCGCGGCGAGGCTGCAGCCAGAGGGCTGGGGAGGGACCGCGCTTACGGGGTCCTGAGCGGCCGGGCGAAGGCGAAGGAGCAGGTTAGACGGACAAAGAACTTCGCAGACGCCCCTGGCATCCTCCGGGGAGAGCGACCGGGACGAGGTGGCTGGGACCCCGGGCAGAACCTGTGGATGT
>NW_011477142.1:1295294-1314744 GCF_000754665.1 Bison bison bison | reverse complement strand
GCCACGGCCCAAGGTAAGAGGCGCATCGGCCAGTTTGCGGGCCCGTCCGGCCCCGCCCAACCTCCAGCCGGTTTGTCCGGCACTGGGTAGACGGAAAGCTTCGCGCGCGCCTCGGGGGGGCGGCCGGCGTCCCGTCGGGTGACTCTCCAGCGCGACCTCAGGCGCCGGGGAGACAGGCGAGGATTCACCCGCGAACCTCGATGCGGGCCGGGGGTGCGCCCGGGACTTTTTTCCGGCGCCCAGCCTCAGTTGTCAGCGCTGACAGGAAGCGTGGAGGGGTTGGGGTTCGTGGGGCAATGGGATGCTTTTCGTCTCCCCATCTCTCGTTGGACCCCTAAATGAGCTTCAACTTTGTTCAAGTCCATCCTGCTCCCAAATCGCAGCGGTCCTGGAGAGCGTGGTCCAGAAGGGAGTTTGTATTTTCAGGGATGCCTGCGAGAGTCTGTGTCGTCCGCAGGCCGACCCAAACAAAAGCGCTGTCCTCCTGGGGCTCGGGCGGCCTCGCATCTCCACGGTGCCCGACTCGCCGGGCTTCTGGAGGGTCACGATGCAGGCCACAACGTGTGCGCTGCCGGCGCCGCCACTTTGTGCAAAATGTGCTGTCAGAGGCGGCCTGCCGCTCCTAAGTGCACGTGTGTGTGTGTGTGTGTGTGTGTTACGAACAAGAGGGGAAAAGCCAGCTAATGCATACTTGATTTTGGTAATCTCCAAAGACAATCGCAACAGTTAGAGAAAGACTTCACCGAAAGCTCCGGCGTCTTAGTTCGCTGCGGGAAGCTGGGATCCTTGCTGAGTCTGAGCCGGGACACAATGAGAGGGAAGAGCCGGGCTGCGCCTGTGGAGACAACCGATTCATTCTTTGGAGGTTGGAGGGGGAAAGTTGATTAAAGTCTCCAGGGTTTTGGGCCTCACTTTTAACATGCATCCCTTGAGGGAGTACTGGAGCCCCTGAATTCTTCCCTCCCTCCCTCCCAGCCCCAACCTATGCTCTTTTATCATGCATCTTTCATTTTTAAGTTAACGCTGTGCTTTTAGGGAGAAAAAAGGCTCTGGGCTATTTAGCAGTTGAGGGGAAGAGATCTGTTCCCTACATGGACTATGACTGCAGAATTAGTTTGGACTAAAATCTAGCTAATATTTTTTCGTAGTAGAAAAACACACTCTGGAAGGAAGTTTTGTGTGAATTTTGATTTCTTAGAGATGACTTTGGGGAAGTGGGAACCACATTTTCCGAGGATGATTCTGAAACTGATCCTATAGTGTGGTTGTGCTAATCTGGAGACTCCTCCGGGGTAAATACAGCTCTTAATTGTAATTAAGATGTACATCAGCAGGGAGTGCACCTCCCTGATGAAAAATCCTAATGAAATGTAAACAGCTTGGTCACATGGATGCTTGCTTCCTTGATGCCAAACATCTGGTTCCATGCCACACACCTGGGTGAAAAGTAAAAAATGGGCCATACTGCCTACAACATTGTAAACAGTCGTGATGTCAGGTTGCAGGGCGAATTGAGGTGGAGATAACCAGGGTGATTCTAGCGAAGGCAAGGCTTCTAGTTTGGGGCCTTGACAATTTCAGTTATATCCTCTGTCTACTCCTTTCCTTCTGTATAACCTTTCGGCAATTGATGCTTTTAGATCGTGGGGAAGGGGAAGAACCAAGGAGAGGACATGGGGGTCCAGTGTACCTTTCCTTCTTAATCTGCCTTTAAGTAAATGTCCAGAAAATCATTTTGTAATCATTGTAGACAATTGTAATGTAGACACTGTAATCATTGTAACAAAATTGTAAGCAGTCACCCAAATTCTATCTTAACTGTCTACAAGCTTAAAAAACTTAAAATTTCTCACAAATTTATTGTTTGTTTAAAAAGTATAAAAGTTGCCACTTCTTTGGCCACTTCTTAGGTCCCATTTCTGTGGAACCTCCATTTGTATGAATTAAAATTGTTTCTTTTTCTCCCATTGAAGTTTATCTTTTTTTTAAAAAGAGTATTGCCTATCCTGAACTCTTCAATAATGAGCTAAAATCCGTTATTACTGTCTTATTTATTGTCTAATAAATCCCTTTCCATTTCTGTGAATGCTTGATCTTTTCTCTGGGGACAGATCTACTGGAACTCAGATTTATTCTTGTCTGATGCAAGATTCTCAAGGTAACTCAGCCAGAGGCTCAGGAAATCAGCCTAAAGGGAGATATGTTTCATTTATTTATTTTAAAAAATGCTCAGCGTTTCTCCCACCACTTCTCTCTTTTGTTAGCCAGAAGTAGCAAACCTTTACATTTATTTTTTTCTGTCTGTTCATTGTTTTCTCCCTATTGACCTCTTACCAATCCAGAGCTAAAACTCTCTAAGAAACTGAAGCCTTGATAATTGTACCCAGAGTTCAGGGCATTTAGAACCCACTCTAGCCTCTCAGAGTCTTATAGATTCTGTGGTTTGGCTGCTTGGAGTCAGAGGGTGGTGGCCTGCTACTGTTTGCTGTCATTTTGTAAACTTTCCAAAGCTGTTTTAATAGGTGCCTGTTCTGTCTGCTTCTAGAATCAGAGTCTTTTGAGGGCAATAAGACTGTTAGCTTTCTAGTGAAAACACCGGGGACCAAGCTATTCAGCCCCATCATTATTGGAGACACCTGAAGATCTCCCTGGGGAGCCACGTTGAGGCCCAGTTGACAAACAGTGTGGTCCCACTGCCTCTGGCAGTGTGTTGGGAATATTTAATTTCTAATATTGATTCAGTTTCCTTATGGCTGTACTGCTATTCTGATACCTGGGGTTATCTTCCTGATATTTGGTTAGGAGTCCTTTTACAGACTAAACTTTGGTCTGTATTTTCCTCTCTGTCTCCTACATGGCGAGCATAGGCCTCAAATTATACTTGAAAGTTTCTAAATGGTGTGTCACTTGCATCCATTAGTGTCCAAATTGGCTGTGGTTTGGTGGTGACCACATACCCTATTTAAAATATTTCTGAAAATTTTACCCAGCATCCTATGGAGAATGGAGGGCTTTGTAGACTATATGTATATATATGTGTGTGCTCAGTCACTCAGTCGTGTCCAACTCATTGCAACCCCATGGACTGTAGCCTGCCAGGCTCCGCTGTCCAGGGGTTTTTCTAGGCGTGAATACTAGAGTGGGTAGCCATTCCCTTCTCCATGGCATCTTTCCGACCCAGGGATTGAACCCATGTCTCCTGCGTCTCCTGCATTGGCAGGCAGATTCTTTACCACTGAGCCACCTGGAATAGCCACCTGTGTATACACACACACACACACACACACACACACATACATATATGTATATCTATATAAATGACATATATACATATATAGTAAGGGTGGGCCATAGATTTTTGTTGAATGGAGAATAATCTCCTTGGGCATATATAAAGTTGTATAATTTTAAAGTGGTATAATTTGCTTTTCCTAGTAAAAACTCAACATGGTATATTTTCAAGGATTTTTCCTTCTCTTTTCTCGTCTTCTAATGTGAAGAGAGTGTGGTAGAACTTAACAGTTAATAGTTATGAGCACAGGTGTTGGAGTTAACAGAACCAGAATGGGTTTGAATCTTTTCTCTTATACTTACTGGGTATGGTGATCAGTTTTTCTGAGCCCTACCTGAGTATATGAGATCTAAGTGAAACCATGTATGGCAAGTACTGGAGAAGGGCACCCAGACTAGAGGGTCTTAAAATTAAGACCTAAAATTAAGCCTTGAAATTAAGGCTATGCAAACCCCCAGAAATAATACACAAAAGTTAACGTGAATTTTTATGGTTGTATGTTTCTAGCTATAATCTGACTTTTAAAGAAAACTATAATCCCCCAAAGATAGGAGCGTTGATTTGGAGTGTTTGATGCCTGGGGCAATGAGTTGCCTTCCTGGGTAGGTTGCCAGGGATTGCCGGGGCTCCTGGGCCTTAGCCCACATCTGCACAATCCATGGGGCCTCTATCTTGTCTCACTTTCTGCTTTCTCTCCCACCAGGCCGGCTGTTATTGGGCCTGAGAGAAGCTGATGAATGGTGCCAAATCCTTTGACCTCAACTAGGAATGTATTTCCCTGAACCCAAGCATTCCGAGATGCCTCTGTTTATACAATTTATTTAACAAACACTTGCATAATCCTTACAATAGGCCAGTCACCATTCTAAGCACTTTGCAAGTATTAATTCACTGAATCCTCACAACAGCCCCATGAGGAAGGTGGTGTAATCAGCTCATTTTGATTTAGGCATAGAGAGGTTAAATTGCTTTGTTAAGGTCACATGGCTAGGAAATGGCCTTGCTGGCCTTACAGACCGTAAGAGTTCATGCTCTTATCTAACTGCTGCCCTGGACAGTCATTCCTGCTTTAAGTCTTAAAATTTACACTCCTTTTATGTTATGTAGTTGCCAAAGGGGCTATTCCCCAAGGTATTCTGAGAGTAGCAAAGGAACATTTTTTTTAGCCGTATCTAGGAGTTATAAGAAATGATTGTACTTGTGCCCAACTCTTTACAACCCCATGTGCTGTAGCCCACCAGGCTCCTCTGCCCGTGGTATTTTCCAGGCAAGAATACTGGAGGGGGTTGACATTTGTTCCTCCAGGAAATCTTCCTCACCCAGGAATCAAACCCATGTCTCCTGTGTCTCCCGCATTGCAGGCAGATTCTTTATCCGCTGAGCCATCAGAGAAGCCCATAAGAAATGATTGGAGACAGCCAATTTCAGTTTTCCTTCCTGTGCTGGAGTTCCCCAAGCCAGACCTGCTGTAATTCAGAGATAGACCGGAAGGGCCTCGGATGGTCTGCACCTCTGATCAAGAGGAATTATATCGTTGTAATGAACTGCAACTTGGATGCGGTTTGAGGAGTGTGTCTGGCAATTCCTTCCAACCAGCGATGAGATATATTTTGATGAAGTGCCTGTATTTGCATCGTGGTGTACAACTTGGGGTGTAGGCTGAACAGGGGTGATTTATTAGAATGTTCTCTGGTGGGAGAGCTGGCTTGCCTGCTCCAAGTTCCCGATGTGAATTAGACCCTTGCAAATCCAGCCCCAGCTGGGAAACACTCAAGTCTCCGAGGTCTCTTTCTTGACACAAGAGCCTCAGCCTGGCCTTACCTAATCCCCGAGGTGTGTCGGGAGAGACTGTTCTGTAGACAGACGAAGAGAAAGGAATAGCCTTCTTTGAGTCTGAGAAATTTCTCTGGAGTTTAAGTGGGCGGTGGGGGGAGGATAATGGGGTGGGGGGAACTCTTCGAAATCCTTAACTAAATGCAGCTGCTTGTTACACGGAGCCTGACTTGCATGCCAGGAATATCTAAAAAGCTAACGAATACAAAATAAAAATAAACAGCAGTAAAAAGGCTCTCTCTTTGTTGCAGTAAGCTTGGTTGGGGTTTTCAGTTTGTTTAGGAATGGTATAATCGTGGCATCCACTTTATTTTGGTAAAGCAGTGAAACGTGGATTGATGTTATGTCGTGGGGTGCTGCTACCACCTGAGCCTTTTCCCTCACACCTCCCCCTCAGAACGCCCAGGCACGGACAGCCACAGGGCCTGAGGCTCAAACTGGTGCCCCTGAGTGAATTACATTGAAAGAGGGCAGATAATTTAATGGGATAATGTTGGCAGGGCCAGCAAATTTCACACCCCATCTCTCACTAATAGAAAGGCAGTAGAAGGCTACAATATCCTCAGATGAAAAGGTTGTATAAAAAGGTTCTGCTTAACAGTAACTGTCTGACCATAAATAAGGTTCTGTAGAGTTTTGATCCAAAAGCTGTTATTAAATACTGATAAGCCAAGCCTCATAATGCTTGGCCTCCTTACATTTCCTTTTTTTTTTCCTTCTCTCCATAGAACCATAGATTTCTTTTTTAAGAGGGGGAAGGGACCTAAAGATCAACCAGTCCAAACTGTTTATTTTTTCAAGTATTTCTATACAGAAAGGACCTTCTTTTATAGCCATTTAAAGAGGTGGTGTGGAGTAGCAGGAACGGAATGGGGTTGGAACCTGAGAGACTAGGGTTTGAATTGGGGCTTTGCTGCTTGCTGGCTCTATGAACTTGGGCAAAGTTCTTTGACCTTCTAAGTCTTGGTTTCTTTCTCTGCAAAATGGGGATAAGAGTAATATCCACTTTGTAGGCTTTTTGTGAGCATTAAAGGAGATAATTGATACAAAGCCTAGTAAACCTGTGTTAGCTGTTATCATTAGCAGGGGCTTGCTGGAGAACTCAGAACAAGTGGTTCCAAAACAATGATCATTATGCTGTGAGATAAACCAAGACTCAGCAGCAGTTTTTACAAGATGGTAGAACTCTTGAATGTTCAGTTTTACAGGGAGCATGTAGATACTCTAGATGTGAGCAGTCCCCACTAGTGCTGGGGATCCCGGAGGAGATGCCGCAGGGCAGCTTCGCAAAGCCTTAAAACAAAGACTTTTTTCAGAACAGTGAGCTCTTTGGGGAAGAGCAAGCCCTCCCTGGTGCTTGGTGTAATTCCAGAATCCTGCAATGGGGAATGTTACATTTCAGGGCCCTCTACTTGTAATCTGACCGTTTTTAGCTCCAATATCCAAATAATCTTGCTGAGCACAACTTGAAAGAGAAGGATAATGGCCAGAGGAAAGAATCCTGAGGTGCTCTGTTAGCCATTTAAAATTTCTAAGTACAAGAAAAAGAAGTTCACGTTTCCCAAAGAGAAAAGAGTAAAGAAATGTGTGGGAGGGGGGAGGGGAGATAAAAGGATTTCTAAAGATTCACACCGGGTTTGTGTGTTTTATTTGTATTTTTCAACAGTAAAGGGCTGGTCATTCAGTGCATTTCAACTAACATTTGTTATATATTTATTATGTGCAAGATACAGTGTTAGTGCTCAGGAATAAAACTTTATCCTTGCTGCCAAGGAGAGAAGGAGGAGGGACAGTCTTACTTTTTAAAGAACCTACTATGTGCTAGGCATAGTTCTTTATTGGTATTGGGTTTATATGTTCCAGCATCCCTTTGATGCTGGACTTCTGATCCCATTTCTCAGATAAGGAAGTCAAGGCTCAAATATTGTGGTAAGTGTCTTAGCTAGCCTCACACAACTCTTAAGTTGGGTTTGGCATTTGATGCTAGGTATTTTGACCCATCCTTGAAGTGTAATTGGAGAGGCAGGATGAATAGATACGGGCTTCCGCATGTCAACTAGCTCCCCCATTCATGCATTATAGTAACTCCCCTACATATGAACCTTCAAGTTGCAAACTTTCAAAGAATGTGCCCCTATATGCCAGCTGTTGTACTGTACTCCTGTTTTTTTCAAGGTACTGTCCTGCAAGATTATAAGTGTTTTATTTTTTGTGTTTGTTTTTTATGTGCTATTTGTGTGAAAAGTACTATAAGACAGTTACAGTACAGTACTCTACAGCCGATTGTGTTAGTTGGGTACCTAGGCTAGCTTTATTGGATTTAGGAACAAATTGGACTTATGAATGTGCTTTCAGAATGAAACTCATTTGTTGTGAGGGACTTACTATAGGAAAGAATTGTGGAAAAAGTGCTCTGGGGACATAGGGGTAGAGGATGTTAATTCTCACTCAGGGAACTGGAGGGTCAGAGGGAGAAACCCATGTCCTTCAGGGGCTTATTGTGAGGATGCAATGAGATAATTCATAGACGGTGCTCAGAATCCTGAATGCTCAGCTGTAGTTCTGTAACCAGAGACAGGCCTGGTCAGGATTTATCTGCCTCAAAAGCCTGTGTGCTTATAGTTGTTCTGCTGTGCTCCTTTTCAGCAGGCATGTGGTTGTAGGAAGAGTAAGTCGCTGTGTAGCCCACAAATAGATGGGAAAACACCAAGACAGTTTCTCTGGTATCTTCCCCACCTGCCTTAATCCAGATATTCAGATTCAAGTCTGCTTTGGGCAGGGGAGAGGATTTGCACAGGTGTGAGTTTGGAGAGAATTGTGAAGCCTAATCATGAACCATAACAGTTCTGGAGCTCTGGCCAGGACCTACTGTGTTCTCCATTCATTCTCTGACCATACATTTTCTATACACTTACTCTGAGCCAAATATTTTGCTAGTCACTAGAGATATAAATGGGAATAAGGCTAGGTCCTTCCCTTGGAGAATTTTTCAGATGGCAGGTCTTTGGCAGAGACTTCTAGCTAGTCATCAGATCTGTTTCATCTCTTCCCGGGCACATGGCTAGACTACTTTCTCAGGTCCCTTGCAATTGTAAGGCCATGTGACTAAATATTAGCCAATGGAAAGAGATTGAAGGCAATGAGTGTCACTTGTACACCTGACACACAAAAAGCTTCCCAGGCAGGATTGCTGTGATCTTGAACGTGGGAACTCCAGGAGTCATATGTTGAAGATACCACAAGATGCAAATGGCTTGGAATCCACCCTTAATGACTGCCCAGTGCAAGCTACCCATTAGTCCGCACCTGTTTAGGTGAGCAAGAAATGAACTTCTGTTGAATGAAGGCTAAGATGTTAGGGATTATTAGTTACAGTTGTGCTTCCCTGGTAGCTCAACTGGTAATGAATCCATGGGTTCAATACCTGGGTTCAATACCTGGGCTGGCAAGATCCCCTGGAGGAGGGCATGGCAACCCACTCTAGAATTCTTTCCTGGGAAATCCCCATGGACAGAAGTACCTGGCGGGCTACAGTCCATGGGGTCACTAAGAGTCAGACACAACTGAGCAACTAAGCACAGCACAGCACAGTGTTATCTTAAGGAACATTATTTATAGAACTAATATTTTATATGTATCTATCATATCGGGCTCCCCTGGTGGCTCAGATGGTAAAGAATCTGCTTGCAATGTGGTAGACCTGGGTTCCATCCCTGGGTTGAGAAGATCACCTGGAGGAGGAAATGGCTACCCACTGCAGTATTCCTGCCTGGAGAATCCCCGTGAACAGAGGATCCTGGCAGGCTACAATCCACAGGCTCACAAAGAGTCAGACATGACTGAGTGGCTAAGCACAGTGTATCTATCATATGAATAGAGTTGTAAACCGTAGTGCACCATGAGATGAAATTTGTGAGTCTGAATCAGTATTTTAGATAGGACTATAATAGGGATATATCAGAGTGCGTTACATTAATCAGATGAATATTGTTTGGAGAAATTTTAGCTTCAGTTTGGTACATGCTAATTTGGGTTATTATTGAGCTCTCGTGATTAAAAGTTTGAAAGCCTGGTCTACCGGAGGCAGACAGGTCAATAGCTCTGTACAATAGAGTATGGTGGTTATGGTAATAGTGGTGAGGTCCCAGTGCTGTCTCGGTTAAGGAAATGCCTAGGAAGCAGAGAAGGCAAAAAGGGTTAATCTTTCCAGTCAATTTGTATTGGTGGCCTGTGGTGCAGTGTTGAAAAGGATGTTGTGGTTTCTTCCAGGGTCTCTGGGAGGGAATGCTGTGATCTGATGGCAGCGTCTCCCATGAGCTTGGGAAGAGGAGTAAAGGCTCTGACCTGGTTTGCATCTGACCCCTTAGCAGGGAGTCTGGGCTCCTTCCAGTGAATTCAACCCCTTCCCCAATTATTTATGGCATACATACGATGTCTGTCTGGAGCACCATACTCAGCACTGTGGGGATTCTAGACGAACTATGACTAGCCCTTGGGGAGGTTATCTTTTAGGAGCAATAAAATAGGCACTTGTGTAATAATTATGCAGCCAGCAAATACAGAATTGGCAATTACAGATGCAGAGTGCCGAGAAGTCTTTTGGGAGGAAATGGGGTGTGATATAAGCCAGGAAGGATGGAAGGATTGAGATGGAGAGTGGAGGAGAAACGCTGGACGTTCTGCCGCTGCCCTGGTCTCCAGGGACTTGCCCAGGCTGTCCAGCCTTCTTCAACTGGGCCTTCACCCTGGGATGAAGCTGATCTTCAGGGATGGAAGAGTAAGGAAGAGGAAAGACGGCTTTGAGTGGTGCCTTTATGTTTGTTTGTGTAGGAAGCCAGCAGGGGAAGGGAGGAAGAAGCAGGGTTTTACTGGGAGCCTGATGACTTATTTTTCTCTATAAAAGGGCATCCCAGAGAGTTAAAAATCCAGTACATTGCTGGGTTGCTTGTCAAAAGTATCCTGTATCTTAGTGCCTCTGCTGCAGCAGTTTTGTATTGTAATGAAGTCTTTTAAACCCTAGTCTACCCCTTGTCTGTGTGATAAACATCATACTAGTAGGGTAATACACATCAAACATCCTGTGTACCAAGAGCTATTTTAAGTTCTTTAAGTATTTTAACTTGTATTGTCTTCAGGGCAACTCTGTGAGATAGGCAGTAATTATCAGCTCCATTTTCCAGATGAGAAAACTGAGGTACAGAGAAGGTAAGTAATTTGATCAAGATCAAATAGCAAGTTAAGTGGGAGAGCCAGGATTTGAAAATAGTTATCCTGAGTCTGGGGCTTGGTCCTTGATCATTATGCCATTTTGCACCTCATTTAAAAAAAAAAACTCTGATGATTCAGATTCTCTGTAAGATCCAGCCAAATAGCTACATCAAAATAATCATAATTGAATCTTCCATGTGTATAGGGCTTTGCAGCTTACAAAACTATTTCCTATATATTACCATTAAATTTTCAAATAATCTAATAAAACAAGATTTCTTTCTTTAGCTTTCTATCTTTCTCTCTCCCTTTTAAAATTAGGCCTATGAGGTTGGCGCTGAGGTCACTACAGCTGATGGAGCCTGTCTGAAACCCAGACTTTTTAACTTTGGGCTTTTAGTGGTTTATGCCCTCAGTAACTGGGGGAATTTCTTGGCAGTCCTAGTGGTTAGGATTCTGAGCTTTTACTACCAAGGGCTGGAGTTTGATCCCTGGTGGGGGAACTAGAGAGCTGCATGGTGTGACCAAAAATTAAGAGATTGGAATTTGTGACCCTATGAGACTGATGTTGGTCTATTGTTACTGCAGTTTCATCAGTAAATGAATTTGCCTGATTCTCCGAAAATCAGCTATTCATTTTGGAAACAATTGTGAGTCATTTGTAAGTGGAGCCTTGAGCTAAGATCCCTGTAATTTAAGAAAGTTCACTTGCAAATAGACTGAGAGAAGTTACTTAAAAAGGAGGAGTTTCCTAAGTGGTTGGCGATTGCCGTGTGTAGTGGAGCCAGTAACAGAAGGGATTTGGCATCAGAAGGTCTTGTGGAACTAGTCTCAACCCTTTTCTGCCAGGTCAGCAAATGGCTTGACCTCCCCGAGACTCAACTTGCTCACCTATAATATGGGAAGCATAAGGGTGCCCACCTGCAAAGGGTGGGGAGGACCACCGGAAGTGCACGTGCAGTGCCTGGGTGGTGTTTAGTGTGTGTTTGTAGTTACTCCCATGAATTAAATGGAGAGAATGAGAGTGCACTGCCTCCTTTGAGATTTCCCCAGGATGTGATAGAGCAAAATTTCTAAACCTCAGAACCTTTCTTTTATAATATAACCATCTCTGGGGCAGACCTTCCTAGCACCTAGAACTTTTAGGTTATAGCTATATTAATATTACTCAAGGACAGGGACTTTCTTAAGCCTTGTGAAGGTTGAACATCCTAAGGTAAGAACAGATCCTGTTGCCTGAAATCCTAAAGTTCCTGGAAAGGCTCCTATCTGCTCTTCCAGGGAAACTGACATCATTTCCTGATGGGATTAGGCATCCATCAAGACAACCATTTTACTTTTTCTCCACAAGAGAGATTATTATATCCTCACCTCTTGAATTTCACACCAATGTAGTCATAGTTTGTACAGAATTTTCATACTCCCTGCAGAGGATTGGTTGTTTTTCTTTTTCCACCTTAATGTTCAGTGTGATGGAAGTTAGCTCGTCTCATACGGACTCCTCTGAGACCTGTGCCTTAAGAAAGTGGTGCTTAGTTCCATGGTGGCTCTTTATCGCCTCCCTTCAGAGAATTGCTGGGTGTTATATAGGAACTTTTAGTCGCTAAATATTGCCTGTTTGAGATTAGCAGTAGGCTGACTGACAATAAACAGCAACAATTTTTGATGATGTTCTCAATCTACCGGTGAGTTACCCTCTCTTTCTCTACGCTGCTCACAGCATGCTCTGCGCACTCACATCCGGTGTCCCTGAGCCAAGGAATGGAGTGCTTTGTCTGTGGCCAGATAGTCTTCAGAGTGCCAGAACCTGCAATGGGGGCTTCCCAAGGGCCACTGATAAACGGCATCTCTTCCCGCTTCTGAGCAAGGGAGGAGCTGAGTTGAGCTGAGCGCGCCCAGTTTGTTCTCCCCAGCTGGCAGCAAGGCACCATATCTGACTGCCCTGCAAGTAGTCAGTCAAGGGGTGGAGAGAATCCAGCACTTCCAACACTGCTTGGTTTCCCTTCCCAAGATGAAAGTAAGGCATTGCTCCCTTACACTGGCTGCAACTTGATTTTTTCTTTAAGGAGTACTTGTCAGATTTCATCTTTGTGTTGGGATTAAAACTATATATGTGTGTGTGTGTATACACACACATATATACGTATAGGGATGAAATGGTCAAAATGTTTTATCAGTAACCCTCCCAGCTCTCAGCCTCAGGACTCAAGTTTAGAAAGTTTCTTAACCAGTCTGGGATGTTAGTGAAAGTAGATTCCCCCAGACTCACAGGATCAAATCAACAGGCCAGTGGTCTGTCTGCTAAGTGTTGATGTGGAGGAGAGAAGGACAGAAGGGACCTGGGAGCCACAGCTCCTTACCCGCCAAGTGACACGTCCTGTATAAACTCCCAGGAAGTCACAGGCAATTCCATTTGGATAAATATTTGTTTAGCAACTAAAGCGGATACAGGAGAAATATACGACAGGATCCTCTTCAGTAGGAAGTTTACTGTTTTTGTTAGGCAAGATTGATATCCCCACATGGTTTGAGACTAACTCATTGAATCAAACCTCACTGTCCTGATCTTTGTGTAGAGTGGTTTCTCTGTCATGCAGCCTCTAGAATCTGTGTAGTTAACACTACCCCTCCCCGCATCCGGCTCAAGTTCTTCCCTTTCTCCATCTCTCCCCCTCCCCCACCCCGCCGTGAAATCTTGTTCTTCAACCCCCAGTGCTCCCACATTCAGGAATTCACTTTTCTGCCTTTCTTTCCCCGGTGCTCTCACATTCAGCCAGCGTTCCCACACAGGTCTCCTAAGTCATACTCATTTATTCCCATTTAGCCCAAGCCTCCATGTTAATGGTGTAATTATAGTCACCGTCATTTATTGAGCATCTACTATGGGGTGACACAGCTGGCAAGGCATTTTGTATTTTGTAATGGAATCCTATTGTTTTGTCTTTACAAAAGTGTTGCCCTGAATTAAGCTTCTTCCTCCTGCCCCCTTTATCTACTGGGAAAAGAAACTCTGTCCACTCTCCAGCCTTGTTATGGGGAGACTGCCAGTCATAACCCTGCCCCCAGTCTCACTATGATGGGCTAATTATAGGCCATTCTGGGATATAGGGGCAGCCACTTTAGGGCAGGGAAGCTGAGAGATGCCCTTGGCCATGTCTCTGCTCTAGAAAGAAGCTGGTGTGTAGGAGAGAATGACTTTGATCTCTGGAGTAGGTACTACTGAGAGGTGTGGCAAGGATCCAGTCTTTCCTCCATCTCTCCCCAGTTTCTGTTCATAGCCCATAGACACTGCTCTGAGGGAGGTTAATGTGTCCTAACCATGCACATATCATACCTCACTAATTCTCACAACAAAATGAAGTGGTATTGTTTTCTTAACCTAAAAGAAAAGTGGTTTGAATGCTTTTTTCCTCATGAGAAATTATGTCCACTAAAAACAAAATCAGAAATGCAATGTGAAGACAAAATTCCCCATACTCCTATTTCTCAGAGATAGCTTCTGACAGTGTTTTCCATACATGTATATTCATAAAAGGAGGTCAGTCTTTTTATTCCCAAGAGAAAACTGAGTCTCAGAGATGTTAAAGAACTTCTCCATTGTCATATAACAAGAGCCGCTTTCCATTCTACCTACTTCTCTGTGATCAAGGAGTCAGTCTTAGTTAACAACCAACTAGTTGAGCATATTCTTGATAGAAAATCACCAAATATGTGTTGCATGAATGCAAAATTCAATGTAATTAAGTGCCTTGAGGAACATGCACATGTAAGGTTTGTAGATCAAGGAGGAGAGAGGTATGAATTGTTTGGAATTATTGGCAGAGGTTTCTAAAGGAGGTGGCATCTGAGATGGAGAGCCGATATTAGTTTGTTTTTCTCCAGTATGCTGTGTCTTGAGTGGTCCAAGCCAGCGGTCCCCACACACTTTCCTCTGCTGGGGTTGGGCACCACCCACGGCATACTGATAACCTCTGAGCATTTCTGAAAATGCACAAGGTCAAAGTGAAAGTGTGTCCATGGCAAAGGGGGCCAGAGGAAGAGACATATGGTATTCAGAAGGAAATTCAGAGTTCTTGGCACAATAGGAAAGTAAGACCTAAAGACTGATCTAAAGCAATGAAGTGGGGAAGGGGAAGAGTGGAGGCATCACCAAAACTGTGATCAGGGAGGCTCTGATGGGACTTTCAGGCAGGCCTTCCCAGTCTGGGTGCTGCGCCATCTCAGGTCTCACCTTTGTACACAGTGACGTTTCCATGGCTGTTTCCTCCCATGGGGACATCCTTCCCCAGCCTATCGGCTCCCAGTCCTTTGGTTTGACTTAAATGTCACTTCCCTGACTGGCCAGACTAGGTTGGGTTCCCACCTACTCTCTTTCATAGCACCCTGTATTTAAAAATACTCACGATTATGGTTTGTAATTAAATATTTATTTGTGCAGACTTCCCAGGTGGTGCTAGTAGTAAAGAACTCGCCTGCCAGTGCAGGTTAGATGTAAGAGACACGGGTTTGATCCCTGGGTGGGGGAGATCCCCTGGAGGAGGGCATGACAACCCACTTCAGTATTCTGGCCTGGAGAGTCCCATGGACAGAGGAGCCTGGCAGGTTGCAGTCCATAGGGTCACACAAAGTTGGACACAACTGAAGCGACTTAGAATGCACACACATACATTTGTGCAATTATTATTTTTTGGCATCTCCTATTTCACTGGGTTGAATGCACCTTAGAATAAGGCTTGAGTTTGGATCACAGGCAGCACAATGCCTGGTAGCCAACTGAACAACTCTCCTTACTTTTACTCAGCTTTGTCCTTCCTTCCTAGAGACTGGGATCATTCCAGTTGGCTTTGCTGTTACTCTCTGAAAATTTGAAAACGCATCTTTGAACAACTGAAAATCTCAAGGCTATCTTTTCCAAAAGAGGAATCTCACCCCCGTAAAAAGCCAATCTGGACTCAATTAAACGTGCTGTGGGCTCTATTTGCAGGGGAGCAGGGAGCAGCTGAGAGCAGAGCTGTTTTCCCAAGATGGAAAATCTGTGATAACTCTGAGTTCTGCTGCTATAAATTAGGGTCACTCTGCCCTTAATTGGCAGCAAATTAAAATCTCCCTTCAGGTCCTCCTCTTTCTCTTCTTTCCTGTCTATTCTGTTTGAGAGAAGATGTGGAAATACTGGTGCCCTGCCGCAGGGGAGAGGGCACCATGCCTGAGGCCCGAGGCAGGTCAGGGCCGGGAGGGCCACCAGTGATTCTGAGCATCCTTCTCCCGCCCTAGTCCCTTTTCTTGTCCTTCTACTCTCCCCTTTCTTTCTTCAGGAAATTTGGAAGTTCTCATTCCTAGGGAAATATCTCCAGGGAGCTCTTGTTCCCTCTTAGCAAGCAGAGGGAGAAAAAATTCTCTGAATTTTGAACTCACAAGCAATTTGTATGCAAATATGGCCAGAAAGGCCCATGTGTCTTTGCATTTTCCCACAGCACCTTTTTAAAAAATCCCTACGACCATGTGCTTCAGGCTAGGAGCAGGAGAGAAAACAGAGAGCTTCACAAATTTAGTTGAGTTCTTAGGGCTTGAGGCAGTGGTGAAGAAGAGGGGCTGTTTTTTGTCTTGCTCTTTCGGTGGCACTCTAGGGGGTAGGTGGTCCCCAGGCCCTTGAAAGGCACTTGCGCGGAGCTGACCTTGCGGAAGCACGAGCAAGGTGATGCTGTGCAGTGAGGTCCAGGCACAAGTCCTGCAAGTGTGGAGGACAGAGCAGTGAAGCAAAGCACCGGGCTGGATTGTTAGAGAATCAGGAAAGATGTCTCTGTGGGGGGTGCTCCCCTGGAAAACGTGTGCCCGGGAGGCCTTAAAACAATAACCATAAGACATTTTTTATACTATTGATAATAATGGGTGGGTTTATTTTGACAAATGTGTTCACAAAAATCTACCTTCCGTGATATCTGGTGCTTGACTAAGGGATAAAGACCATTTCTGAGGCCCCCCTCTCTCTCTAAGCCAGCACTTCCCTGAGAACCTCAGCTGCTCTATCAGGGCCAAAACAACTCAGAGGGAGGCTGTGACCCCTGACATCTTAGTGCCTGGTGGCGAGAGGGTTCCGGAGCCAGTTCAGGACTCTGCCTCTCCAGGGGGTTGCTCTGCTGTGAGATCTGGGGTCTCAGTTTCTTCATCTCTGCAGTGGGGATTATAACTCCTTCCCTGAAGATTATGGAAGATTAAAGGAGATGAAGGATGTAAAAATATTTTGTAAACTTTACAGTGTTATCTGAGATTGAAGAGTCAGATAGCAAGCAAGAGTTGATCTCTGTTTCTTGGCAATGGATCCAGCAGGCTTCCTTTATTCACACAACAGATATTTATGTGACTCACATTGTTTTAGATGCCAGAGGTAAAGCAGAGAGTAAAACAAAGACCCTACTCAGGGAGGAGTTCTGAAAATAAAGAAATGGATGAGAGTATCAGAAAAATGAATTAGAGTAAAAGAACTTGTGATGCAGAGAACGATGGGGTGGAGTGCGCTCTGTTGTATAGGGTGGTAGGGAGGGCTCTGTGATAAAGTGTCTCTTGGGCAGAGTCCTGCAGGAGGTGAAGGACTGAGCACTGTGGCTCTGTATGTGGGGGAGGGGATGTCCTCCAGGAGGGGACCAAGTATAAAGGAGAGTATAAAAGCCTTGAAATGGAAATATGCTTTCAATTTACAATCTAACAGCAACTGCATGTATTACTACTAGTAACATTTGTGTGCTAGGCAATAGTCAAGTATCACTTAATCCTCACAAGGACCGCATTAGGAATGCCCTATTGTTATACCCATTACATAGATGAGAAAACTAAAGCATCATTTACAAGTCAAGCATTCAGATAACTGGGGTAGAAGAAATAGCTCTCTTTTATATGAGAGTGTATGAAACAGCCCTGCACAGAGGGAAGATTGCATGGTGTGGAGAGAAAAAGTCTGGATTTGAGCCTGGCCTGCCACTCATCTGCTGTGCCACTCATCTGCTGTGCAATCTTGGGCAAGTTCCCTAACCTCTCTGGGCCTCAATTTCCTGATCTGTATGATGGGCTGATAAAATCCCAGAGGACTGTTATATATATATTGAGAAATCCAGGTGAAAGGATGTTGTGAATTGCAAAGCATCATGAAAATGTTCCTTTATTATTATTATTATTAGAACACCAATTCTCCTTCCTTGTCTCTTGAAAAGAGAGTGAATGAGAGAGAAATGGAAGTTTGCAAGTTACATAATTTCCCCTGTTCTTTTCCCAAAATATTTTCTGCCGATGTCTTTGATGGTGAATCAATTACAGTACCCAGTAAAATTCACAGGCATTTTTCTGAAAGATTAGGGATTCCCTGGTTTAGTTCAGTTCACTTCAGTTGCTCAGTCACGTCTGACTCTTTGTGACCCCATGAACCGCAGCACGCCAGGCCTCCCTGTCCATCACCAACTCCCGGAGTTCCCCCAAACCCATATCCATTGAGTCAGTGATGCCATCCAACCATCTCATCCTCTGTCGTCCCCTTCTCCTCCTTCCCTCAATCTTTCCCAGCATCAAGGTCTTTTCAAATGAGTCAGCTCTTCACATCAGGTGGCCAAAGTATTGGAGTTTCAGCTTCAACATCAGTCCTTCCAACGAACACCCTGGTAGCTCAGCTGGTAAGGAATCCGCCTGCAATGTGGGAGACCTGAGTTTGATCCCTGGGTTAGGAACATCCCCTGGAGAAGGGAACAGCTACCTACTTCAGTATTCTGGCCTGGAGAATCCCATGAAATGTATAGTACATGGGGTTACGAAGAGTTGGACGGGACTGAGAGACTTTCACTTTTTTCTGAAAGATTAAGGGTGTATGTAGTGAAGTTGGTGGTGAGGCTTCTCACCTTTGTTCTAAAGAAATTGTCTGAGGTCTTAGAACTCCCAATCCACTCTCTTCCATAATACTAGGTTCTGTGTCATCCCCAAGCCTAGAATTTTCTGGAAGTTTTCTCTAATTTTGCATTGTGTAGATAGTAGGTGCTCAATAAGTTTTAAATGCTGCTGCTGCTGCTGCTAAGTCACTTCAGTCGTGTCCAACTCTGTGCGACCCCATAGATGACAGCCCACCAGGCTCCCCCGTCCCTGGGATTCTCCAGGCAAGAACACTGGAGTGGTTTGCCATTTCCTTCTCCAATGCATGAAAGTGAAAAGTGAAAGTGAAGTCGCTCAGTCGTGTCCGACTCTTAGCGACCCCATGGAGGCTCCTCTGCCCATGGAATTTTCCAGGCAAGAGTACTGGAGTGGGGTGCCATTGCCTTCTCCGAAGTTTTAAATAAGTCACCTTAAATAACTGTGGGCCTTAGGAAGTACCACTACATGGGCCTTAGGAAGGATCACTAAGAACAAAGCTAGTGGAAGTGATGGAATTCTAGTTAAGCTATTTCAAATCCTAAAGATGATGCTGTTAAAGTGCTGCATTCCATATGCTAGCAAATTTGGAAAACTCAGCCATGGCCACAGGACTGGAGAAGGTCAGTTTTCATTCCAATCCCAAAGAAAGGCAATGCCAAAGAATGTTCAAACTACAGCACAATTGCATTCATCTTACACATTAGCAAAGTAATGCTCAAAATTCTCCAAGCTTGGCTTCAACAGTACATGAACGATGAACTTCCAGATGTTCAAGCTGGGTTTAGAAAAGGCAGAGGAACCAGAGATCAAATTGCCAATATCTGTTGGATCATAGAAAAAGCAAGAGAGCTCCAGGAAAACATCTACTTCTGCTTTATTGATTACACCAAAGCCTTTGACTGTGTAGATCACAAGAAACTGTGGAAAATTCTTAAGGGAATGGGAATACCAGACCACCTCACCTGCCTCCTGAGAAATCTGTATTCAGGTCAAGAAGCAATAGTTAGAACTGGACATGGAACAACAGACTGGTTCCAAAGAGGAAAAGGAGTCCGTCAAGGCTGTATGTTGTCACCCCGCTTATATAACTTATATGTAGAGAACATCATGTGAAATGCCACGCTGGATGAAGCACAAGCTGGAATCAAGATTGCTGGGTGAAACAGCAATAACCTCAGATATGCAGATGATACCACCCTTATGGCAGAAAGAGAAGAAGAACTAAAGAGCCTC
>NW_011477142.1:1293469-1295194 GCF_000754665.1 Bison bison bison | reverse complement strand
CAATGCATGAAAGTGAAAAGTGAAAGTGAAGTCGCTCAGTCGTGTCCGACTCTTAGCGACCCCATGGAGGCTCCTCTGCCCATGGAATTTTCCAGGCAAGAGTACTGGAGTGGGGTGCCATTGCCTTCTCCGAAGTTTTAAATAAGTCACCTTAAATAACTGTGGGCCTTAGGAAGTACCACTACATGGGCCTTAGGAAGGATCACTAAGAACAAAGCTAGTGGAAGTGATGGAATTCTAGTTAAGCTATTTCAAATCCTAAAGATGATGCTGTTAAAGTGCTGCATTCCATATGCTAGCAAATTTGGAAAACTCAGCCATGGCCACAGGACTGGAGAAGGTCAGTTTTCATTCCAATCCCAAAGAAAGGCAATGCCAAAGAATGTTCAAACTACCGCACAAATTACTGTGTAACCTCACTCTATTTGGAATATTTTCACAGCAGTAACCAGTGAGTCAGGCAAAGCACATCCCCTAGATGATTTTTCAGTGAGTCTTTGTTCCGACATGGTCTTGTGCTGCCCATCTCTTCCCTTATTTTTTGAGTCTTCCATGTTTTTTTTTAATAAAAAAAGTTCACGCACAATGGATTGTGGGATGGAGGAAGGCTAGTGAGATTCCAAGTCAAAGAAAGTTAAGGAGAGAAAACACCTGAGCTAAAGCTTCTATAAAAGAGTAGGAAGTGTCCAGTAAGACAGTCTCTTTTCAGGGCAAGTCGGGGTTGGAGGGACAGTGACTGGTAGAAGGAAATGAGAAATAGGTGAACTCCACATGCCATTTCTTGAGCAGTTGTGTATTTAATTGTGTGACAGGTGAATCTCTATGACCAAGGGCCAGTGTATAAGAGATATTTCCTTGAGACTTTATTATATTGGTTATGGCGGTAGTTTTTAAAAAGTCAGAAAATCAAATCATCTGTGTACTGGCAAGGAGTCATAAATTAGTTATTTTTAAAGCCACAAATTCATATGTCAGAACCTTGAAAGTCTTTTGGAAGGAAACGGCAAGGGTGATGAAAGCAGAAGGCAGTGAGGATAGAGGTCAGGATCCACTAGGCACCACAACTGAGCAGAGCCTACCCGTGAAATCCCTCTTCTGTACTCTGGGGGCTCTTTTCTCCCCTGTTCTTTCATTTTTATCCCTCTTGCATTCCTTTCCTCTCTTACCCCAGACATGGAATGTAATCTGGGAGCCATCACCATCTGTACCTCATTGGCTGAGCAACATGCATCTGAAGAAAACATCATCTGTAAGTTTCCTTCCTAGGTTTCAGGCAAAGAAGAGAAAGGACAAGGATGGAACAAAATGGAATGGAATCTCTCTGGAAACAGTTTTGTTTTGCTTTAAATGATTTCTGCTGTTAAAAAATATATTGTTTACTTAACTTATTTCTCTCTGATATTAATTTTCCTTTTACAAAACAAGTCACATCCAGAAATGTCTGTTAATTAAAATCCCTTTTACTAGCTGAGCTTTCCCAGAGGGTAAAAAACTATGGGCCACGGGATTATTGAATCTTTTTTAGCATTATTTGCAAGGAGGTGGTAAAATATGAGCGTATCTCAAACCCTTGGCCTTGCTGTATGAACTACCCTGGTTAGAAACTTCCAGGCTCCATTTAACATGGTATCAAACCAGGGGAGCTCTAATTGCAAAACAAATGAGGTGTTGCTATTGTCATCCACTGATATACAGCATTTATTTTATTTTAGCCTTTTTTTTTTT